>NW_024962334.1:15179644-15265030 GCF_019238085.1 Lagopus leucura
TTTTTTTTTTTTTTTTTTTTTTTTTTTTTTTTTTTTTTTTTCTCCCTATTTTCTAAGTGTTTATTGCTATTCCTGCTTTATGGGATCTTTTATAATGGAGCTTTTCTCCACATTGTCAATTCAGTTTTGAATTTAATCTTGGCCTGTTATGTTGTTTCTGTCTCTTCCTGCTTGATATCATCAGCCAGTTTGGTATGTATATTCTACATTTTGTCATCTAGCTCTTAGTGAAACTTGAGCAGAGAATGCATTCCAGCAGGGCTTGTTAAAGCATCTTTCTTATTTGGATAGATCAGAGGCAGTTATAACTTCTTCACTGTTATCTCGTAACATTAATGTTCATTCATATCATGGGTATTTCATTTAGATTTTTCTTTTCTGAACTTTCCTTGGGAAAATGATGGAAAACTGTGTCAAAAAAGCTTTCTAAACTCAGGATTTAGTGACCACAAGGCATTTTACACTGTTACAAGATGTGTTGAAATTGTTTGAGCATGATGTTTTTTGACACTGTCTTGTTGGCTGTTTCTCAATTTCTTGATATTTTTAGGTGTAAAATCTGATTATTTACTCTGCTATTTTTCTGCACATTGAAATTAATCTTGACCATCTGTAACTCCTTAGTTTTTCTTCTTTTCTATGAAAGGTAGAGTGTATTTGCATTTTTCTAGCTTTTTTCACTGTTCTAGAGCTGCATTGCCAGCAGCCAACAGTCTCGTAACACTTCCACCCTAAAAAAAAGGGTGCTATATATTCTTTGACTCTGTTATGAACGTGTATTGAATCCCAATATTCTTCCCCCCACCCTCCACTGTTAATGAGTGCAGTAGCAAAGAATTAACCATAGTTTATTTTCTTTGTTAAAGGAATTGATAATGGTGTCAGGGTTGAGGGATTATAGACAAGTTTCTGTTGGAAGAGCTTAGCCCCTAAAAGTGCTTCTGTAGTCATATAGCATGTGAAGAAATATTTTTTTGTACTCTAGGAGTTCTCAAAACAAAGCACAGACACTGATTTGGGTACCTCTGTGCTGCATAATTGTAAATTTTTTACTTGGCCTGGAGTGGTCGCTTTAAGAAGCTGGAAGGGATTGCATGTTTCAGACTAGAACCTATTTTAACTGTTTTGTCATAAATTTCTTAGTCTGCTGACAATGATCTTGGGACAAATCCTGTTCTTTCCAAAGTTTATCTTGAGAATATCCAGTAGTAGAAAGAAAATTTGAAATTCATCTTGCAAAGCATGTTATGTTACTTCTTTGTTTCCAGTTGCTATTTTGTCTATACAAATTAGCTCAATTATTTAAAAAACAAAAAACAAAAAAAAAAACAAAGCAAGTGAGCAGTGTCTAGTATAATTCTTTAGTTCTTTTTGTTTCTCTTTTTAAATTCTGCTTTTATTAGCTTCCATAGAAGAAGTGTACATTTATGCTAAATACATGGTATTTTTGTTAAATTTGGAAGAATCAATTCTAATTCTTGTAAGATAAAGTTCAAATACCAAATTGAGGTATTAAACCTCTATGATTGGATCCAATTTGTTAGATAAACTACATCAAGCACATGAATACAGGAATCTCCTGTCAGGCAAAGCCATAGACCAGCGTGAACTACAACAGCAAATGTGTTCTCTACTTCAAATATCATTAGTTCTATATATCAATACTTTTTAAAAACAAGTGCGTTGTGCTGTTCGCTATAGATGGTAATGTGACAGCTGGAATGTTGTTTATGCTGTTGAAAGTATTTTGTGAATCTCACATTTTTATCTAAAAATATTGGTATGACTGTATTAGATGTATAGATCGCAGACATTTTTTTATTAATAAAAAATAGAGATTATATGAAAATCTTGTTAGAAATTTTCATCAAAATTATGCATTTATATGTAGATCATTTGAATAAAGCAGTAGATACTAAAGTCACTGTTATTTATCCTAAATGTCACATTTCTTCTATTATGTATAATTGTTTTTGGTCCATTTATTGATTGCACAAAATAGCAGCAGTAACAAAACCTTCTGTGTTGAAAAGTGGCATATATGAGGGTATGCATATAAATATGTTTTATGTAAATATCAGGTCATAAATATTCATCCTTTTGTACCTTAAACCTTCTATCCTGCAAAAATTAAAAAAGGCTTGAGGTACTCCATTGTTGGATGATTTTACTTGATTTTGGGCAAAGAACTTAAAAATGTCTCTAAATCTCTAAATCACAGTTAGTAGTTTTTCTGTACTTCGTTCCTATTCTGGACTCAGCATAAAATCTGATGTATAAATTGTTTTAATATAGTATATATGAAGCATAGAAAGCTATTCTCAGACACATATTAAATTGCAGACTATATTTTGCTCATATTTTCCTCTCGCAGTTTTGGTTTAATGACTGCATTTTCTTATCTGTGTGGTAATTCTTGTCTTTCCTTTTCTTTAGAGATGTGAAAATTTCTCTATGAGCTGCTGTCACAGAAAGTATGACAGGACTGTATTATATTCATTGGGAAATCATTACAGATAGAAATGAAGGAAACTAGGAGATTGTGGTAATTTATATTCACTTCACAAGTAAGAATAGGCATGAAAAAGAAGCTTCTTTTTCTGATAGAAGTTCAACTAAGTAGCCCTTAGAGAGGCCAAGTTATTAACATGCTAATGATTTTTTTTCTCATTATTCTAACCAAGTTGTAGCCAGCAAAAAAAAAATTGTCGTCAGTTGATAGTCAAAAGAGTTTCTGAATTATTAAGTGGAAAATTGAAGACAAATTGCAGTTTTACACTAGAGTGGGTCTTTGATTTAATGTTATATGCAATCACAGTTTTTCCCAAACAGATACTGAGTATGATACACTGCAGAAAGTATTGCACTAATACAAATGTTATGCTCCTTTTTCAAATGTGTCTCCTAGCAAGATGCCATCATTGTATTCTGTGGATCACTTTAATAAAAAAGACCAATAAGAGGGGTGAATGATGCAACCTGCATCTGAAATGACTCAATGACTCTCTCTTTCAGTAGAATAAGGAGGAATCTAAGCAGTGAATCAACAAACCAAACTTGGTTGCAGGACAACTCATATTACATCTGTATCTGCAACATCTTCATCTAATGTTTAGTTGAATATTCTTACAATTTGTTGTTTATGGTAGGTCTTCATTTTCCCCATAATTAACTTCACTTGATTTGAAAAAAAGAACTTGGAATTACTGGGGAAATGACTGTGGGAATATCTTCTGAAAAGGCAAGAAAGGATCCCTTACTGTTTGGGATATTTAAGTCTGCAGTACCAAAGCACAGGATGAAATGTCTGTCCTTGAAACTTTTTGCTACTGTGTTCAGTAAGATGCATAGAAGTGTTGTGATTGTTAAGTGCTGATTTTGAAGAAATGTTGTTTACTGTGCTATTGAATGTCTATAAAATTAGAAGAATATAACTTGAATTTTTTTTTGATCCTTTTTTTGTCACCTATTTAAAGTACTTAAATCAATTTTGTTCATTCAGAGGAAGCTTCTTGAAGAGTTTGATAATGTTAAAACAAATGAGTTGCAATATGACACAAAGCCATACAGAGTTCACTAACGTTTTTGAACCTGAACTGAGATTCTTGCACTCTTCCTATCTTCCCTTTTAAATTTGTTTTTACTTTGGAGAAAATTTGTAAATTACACAAAAACTCTGAAGACATGAACCCATAGAAATTAAAGCTAAACAAATACTGGAACCATGTAAGCTCAACACTACAAAGTTTGGACTTCTGCAGATGGTTCATGTTTACCAATTCAGAAGTTTTTCTCATTGATTTGGAGACTTCCAAGAATTTAGTAAAATTTGCTGAATTTTGGTGAAGAACTAAATAAACTTTTAGAGTGAGTTAATCTTTAGAAAAGCGCCCTGCATACCAGTCCTTGTTTCTGACCTATATCTCTACTTATTTAAAAAAAAAAAAAGCGTGACAGTAGCTTCCTAATCAGAGCTAATGCAAATGCATCTCTCTTTCTCTCTTCTCTTCATACCAATTTTAGCAAAACTGTTCACTGTCCTCTTTTGTAAAGCAACCATGTTTGAACTAGTGTGTCTAGGAGTAGAAAGCTGCTATTTCTGTAGAAGATGATGCTAAGCTCAATGGTGGTATTGATTTATGCAGAGCTCAGGCAGCACATGCTGGAAATACAGTTAAGTCTAGTTCAAATTCTTAATTGGAGAAGGAATAAAATGCAATATTTACAAAAATAACTTTCTGCTGACTGCTGGAAGTAGTTCACATTGGGAGAATTGTTGATAGTGTTGTTAATACTAGGAAGAAGGTTATTTGGAGGTAGTGTTGTCTTGGTTTTTGATAGATGGTATTGATGTAATTGGAAGTTGAGTTTAATGTACAATGGAAATGACTGAGAGTAGGTCAGGGAATGAATCATCTACAAACCCATCTGCTTTTAGCCGTCTGCCTAGGGCAGAACACTACATAGTGAGCGAGGGGTGAGTGGTGGGTAAGTATATGGGCATAGCACATTGCTAGTCCTTTTACGTGGCTCATCACCTCTTTGTTCCTGCAGTACTTTGACTTCCCTAATGCTAGCATTACTGTCCTTTTCATTAGGACTACCTGAGCTGAAACAAATTGTGTTCTTAATCTGTGCCTATGAAGGCTGCTCATTTTTTTTTATACTTTTTCTACACTTGCACAGAAAGGGTACAGTAGCCCTCAGCTAGGTTCAGGGACAGGTTTTAAGAATCTAGGATACGGACAAGTGCATTCAGAGCAGGTGCTAAGATAAGTTCTTTGATTTAACCCCATAGGGAAAACAGGGAGACAGAGTAGAAGAAATAAATAGATGAGGGAAAAGAATGGCTACAAAATTTTGGACCATATTTCTCATGGAAAAATACTTCCTGTCAAGTACCTATACTCTCTATTACCCATCTATAACTAATTTTTCAGTTGTGCAATACATCTTTGGAGATGTTTAATGTATATCTGCAAAATACAACGATTTGTTCCACACTATTTTGGTCACAGTCCTCAGCTATTCTGGAGAATGTTCAAAGAACTTGAATATTAGCTAATAAATTGATTAAACTAAAGAATAAATAATCTTCCAGCAATGATTAGAACACAGTATAATACCAATAAATGGATTCCATGCTCTTTAATGGAGTTAGAAGAGATACTGTAGTGTTGTCTGATAGATATACTTGAATAAAGTGTCTCAATCTAATTACTTCACATTTATGATGACAAAGTTTTATGTCACAAAATGGTCAAATATAATATTTTTAAAGATTCATGTAAATACTGAGATGAATTTGCATGTTTTCTTTATGTAATGATGTAATGAAGCTTTAATGATAAAATGGTTTATCTAGTCGTTATATAGTGATTGCTTTAAAAGAAGTTGGAGAAATGCCCATGTTAGATGGACCAAATAAATAAGTAGCTTTTAGTAGTTACAGATCGTCTTTTTTTTTTTTTTTTTTTTTTTTTTTTTTAAAAATTTTTGGAAAAATCCCCATTTTTTGTGGAAAAAAAAAAAAACTATTTTTTTTTTTTTACAGATTGTTTTTTTTTTTTTTTTTTTTTTTTTTCAGTTCTCAATTTAGGCAATATCTTGAAAATTTTATTCCTTTATAAGAAAAAAAAAAAAAAAGTAGGAATGTTATACTATACTATATTATTAGAACTTGATAAATAGCCTGAAATTTCCAGTAGATCATAGATATAGGTATTGCACTGAATAATAGTGGTCATAGAACTTATTTTGCAATTTTTTTCTGAATTTCTTTTCAGACGGGAGTTTTCACCTGTCTCTACCTAGAATATAATTCATAAAATTAGGACATTAACCTCTACCAAAGCTTTTCTAGATTTATTGTTCTTCCTGAATACAAATCACTAGATTGGAATGATCGTGTTCTGAGATACTCATGATATTGTGCTCTAATTAATTTCTGAGATACTCATGATATTGCGCTCTAATTAATTTCCAAGTGATAGAAAATGGACTAGTCTTCTAACATTTTCCCTAAGCTCCAAACAAAATACTGTTAAACTTCTATCCAGGCTGCTGTCTGCTTTCTTTTACTTCATATATTGCCAATAAGACACTTCTGCGTCTGGTAGGTTTGCTTTCAGAAAATCCACTGAACTTCTGATTTCTCTTCTCATGGCTGATGGTTGACAGTATGAAGAGTATTAGCTGATTTGTCTCCCACCCTAAACCCGTGACAGTGTTGAACTTGTTGATGATGTGGGTAGGTTATTTTGCTGCATAAGTGCACGTTGTACATGTTATCTGGAATATGAATATTTAATGTTGTATGGGCTAAAGAACAAAGAGGCTTTCACTCTTCTTTCTCAGAATATTTCAGTTGATGTGAGACAAGCTGGAAGACTGTTGCTATATTGCTTACACAAAGAAAGTTTGGAAGAAGTTCCAGTGGTTTTGACCCAAAATAATTTTCCTCAAATGACCTGTCTCAAGTTGTTGGAGGAGATAATTTGATATTTTTACTTTGACATAAAGGCACAAATAAGGTCAAATATTGTCCAACAAGTTTATTACAAGTTCTAAGCAGTTAAGGAATTTGAGGAAAATGGGGGAGTTAGCAGTAGAACAGAGAGGAATTCTAGTGAATTATAGAGTGAGGGTAGTCACCACCATGAATCCAGTGGCAAACCATTGGTCATCAGGGAGCTGCAGGTTAGACAGCGACATTTCATTGATCCCCATGGCTGCAGTTCAGTGGGGGAGCTCTACCTCTGAACACTTGGGGTTTTTATCCTCTTCACATGCTTACATACTGTTTTGGTTGTCAGGGGCAATGGCATGTCTGCAGTCATTTCATTGCCATGTGGCAGTCTCTCAGGTGTGCATACTGTTTCCATGGTGGTCATCATCTGCTTTGAGATTCCCCCTTCCAGCCCCCCCCAGCTGTGTTACAAGAGGAAAACCAAACCCTCTCATTGCCTATTCCTGGGTGAAGAATTTGAAACAGGCAGGCAGTTATTATTTTTTTTTCTTTAATGAATGAAGGTAACTGCAAAAGGCTTGATACAGTAAGAAATAACCAGTTTGAAGGACCACTGCCTTAGTTTAAATGTGAATTCTCATTGCAATAGAAGTTTCAGAATTTGCTGAAGCAGCAGGAGAGCAGTAATGTGAAATGAGGTTCAGTCAATGAAGAGCGATAAGCATAGTGATCAATAATCAAGTAATTTGTGAGCAGCAGCTGATGGCACTGAGTGAGTATTGGTTCCAGATGTGTACTGTAGGAGAAATGCATGTTGAAGTGGATAACTGCTATATTGCAAGGTAAGCCATTCACATTTGCTTCCCAACAGTGAGTGTTAATTACAAATGACATTACTGGGTCTGATTTAAATAATAACAAGTAATATAATGATGATTTTATCTAAATGAGGGAGATGAGAGAGAGGATGGGGTAGTCTCTTATGTGCAGTGGCTTAGGGGATGATCACATTTTAGTTTTTTTTTTTTTTTTTGTCATTGCTTATGTTCACTGTTTACTTTTCTTGCACTTCTGTGACAAGCAAAATAAAATATAACAGATTTCAAATGGACTGACACTAAACTGAGCTACATACAAATGAATATGAATAGCGAAATGTATTTTTTGTCTTAGCTGTTCATAACTTTGCACTTTTTTTCTTCTATTAGATTTTTTTTTTTTTAGGAAAGAAACCAATTTTACAATATCAAAAATTACAGTAGAAATAGTCACACCTTATGTCAAATTATTATTTTATTTCATTCTTGCCCTACGTGCTTTTTCAGGAAACAGAAAAACCCAGTTAATTTGTCAGAAATCCGTTAAATTATTAGTAAATATATTACAACCTTGAGTCATACAGTTAAAACTGAAGTTCTAACTACTACTCTGCCTGCTTTTTCATTATTTAATATTTCCCTTTTCTGATGCGAATGCAGACCTTCAAATCTTTTGTCATGTAAGTTCTTACTCATGTAGGTAATCTCAAGAAAATTCCCTGAGACTGTTACTGTGAATAGTTTAGTAGTACAGATCTAAATTAATAAAAGAGAACTCATTTCTGTTCTTCTTAAGTACAGGTATGTCAAACACTAAATGTGCTTTAAGTGTTCTTTAACCCATGCTGTAAAAGGCACAATAAATTTTGAAAGTGACACATTCTATAATGCATAGCAAGAGCAGCAGAAATTACGAGGACTGCTGAGATGCTGAAATTACTGTATGAATTCCTAATTGGATGGAAAGCAGTTATTTGATTCGGCTTTTCTGCAAGCATTTTTATGCCAGCTGTTCCACTGCCTTCAGGTACCCTGGCTTGCACCTATACAGAAATATGTTTATCTTGCTGTTTTTTAATGAAACAAGCACCATATTGCAAAGTTCAAAGTTACTGGCTAAGGGTCATTGATATTTAGCACTTCTCTTAAAAAGCTCATTTAAATTGAAATCTTATGCGTATATCCAGAAAGATGCAATTTTTTAGATGATGTCTTTAATTAGAGAAGATAATTTTTAAATTAAACACTGTAAGATATTGAGATAATGAATATTTTGTGAAGACTTCTAATCTTTCATCATAAAATGATGTTTGAGTTAATTCTAGGAATTTCATACGTATTTTATCCTGTAGTCTTAAATTATCTCCAATGGAAAAGAATATTTTATTGCAAATTTGAACTACTATTAGGAAAAAAAAAATAGTTGAGTGAGTCCTAGGGATTTTATAAACTTGTCCTGAGGCTTAATAGAATTTATAAACTGCTTCATCTGAATCAGCACGGCTGAAGGAAGAAACTTTGTAATTCTTACAAAGTTTTAAATTTTGCCATGCATGACTTCTCAGAAGTTTTCAACTACCTCAGCACTCCTAGTCAGGTCAAGAGAGATTGCAGATGGCCAGCAGTGCTAGACGAGATGGAAGTATTTTACAAACTCAGCAGTAGTAGCTTTTGCAAATCACAGTGGCTAAGCAAAGTGCTCAGGCTTACCATGAGCAGCATTTCTGGGTCTGTTGTGAGCATCTGCTGCTGCGGATTGCAATAAGAGATATATTGCTGTGAAGGACTCTCAGAGAAGGCTGGAAAGCATAATCTCTCCTATTTTCTATCAGTATGTGGTTATGCCCATACTACTCATTATTTGTTCTAAGAAATGTCTTTTAGGAAAAAATGTATTTTCCAATTGTTGTGGAGGTGTTTTGAAGGTATGCACTGATGCCTTTTAATTATTAGCATTTCATAATATGAAAAGTGAAAATGTTTTTAAAAACTAAATCCTGAAACTGAAAAATAGGAAATATTTTACACATCTGTTTAGCAATAGTAAGGCACCTGTTCAATAAGTTCCTGCACTTCTCTGTTAATATTCTACCTTTTGAAAAATGCAGAATACCTTGTAAAATCAGAAATATTATACAGGACTTTTACAAGTAATTCCCCAGCTGCATATCTGAAGCCCTGAGCTGGCCTTGTGTGTTTGTAATGGAAGACTACAGCTGCTTCTGTAGAGCACTCTGTTAGGGAAATATAAAAAGGCCAGATGTTCCATTTTGTCTTAAGACACATCAAAGGTAGTCTAGTTTACTAGATGTTTATCTCTGTCCCTAGCATTGATGAAGATCATGAGGTAGAAATGTAATTGACAGGAAAGAACATTATACTAGTCAAGAATACTTTAAAGAGGACATTAGTTTTCAAGATACTATGAAGAGAATATGCTTTTTAGGGTATAGCCTATATTTTATACTTCTCAACCAAATCGTACAGAATCTGCCCCCAAAAAACAAATCTTGTGAATAGATATTCTGTCCTTTTTGCCATGGATGCTATACTAAATGCATCCTTTTTGCTAAAGATAATGCAGTCCAAAGACAGAAGGATAAGATAAATTACTGTAATTTCCAGTTGCACTTGCAAAAGCATTTGCTAACCTTTCTAAACAAAGCAGATGTTCACCTTGATATGTTTGCATAGCTTGGAAAATAATCGAATCTCCATTAAACTCAACTTTAAATGGCCCAGTGAGTGTAGTGAGGCTGTAAAAATTAAAATAATAACAATAATAAAAGTCCTTGCATTTATAAATGCTACTAGAGCATTTATAATGCTTTATAACATACAGATAATCTGGAAAAATGACTACTTTCATAAAAGTATAAATGATAATCTTCAAATATAAGCCCAAACTTATCATTCATTAAGGCTGCTATTTGTGTAAGTCCCCTTCCTGAGAGACAAAATTTACCGTATTTTGTTGGATCTAGAGATTAAAGTCTAATTGATTGAGGTATTAAAAGTTCTGTCTTGCTCTTCTCTGGTTCTTTTTGTTTTAAAGGCCTCTTGTTTATAATGCATCCACAAAAATATCACTAAAAGAAGAGTACAACAAAAAAGCTGGGATATAGACTTCTAACTTCTATAAACTGGCTGTTTGTATTTGGGGTAAACATTTAGATTTCCTAGGTTGTAAGAAGGTCTGAGAGTTCTAACTATCGCAGCAGAAATGTGGCAATTTTGAGAAGTTATCCTGCTAAATAAATAAATGAATCTTTACTTCTTTATTGATTTGTTTTTTATAAGCAAGTACAAGCCATGAACTTCTGACATTGCTCTTAAGTGAGTTGCTCATCAGCAGTATGTATACTCTCTTACTGCTGACATAAGAATATTTGACTTGGCACTTAGGTACTAGAAAAATTAAATAACTTTTAAGTGGCATATAATATTTATTACAGTACATGGACCATCCATGTATCCTGTATGATTTCACAGCAGGAAATTTATCCAGCAGGACTGAAAGAAGTTATTTTACTGTGAAATTAAAAATAATCCCAGTACCTACAAAATGTCTGTGGTTCAGTAGACAAAGATTTGTTGTACGTATTTCAATTTTTACATCTGTCTCTGGACATTGCTGAATGATCTAACTTGTGTTGTTCAGATTTGATAATCTGAAAAACTGACACTTTTCCCCTTGAAATCTAACATCTGTACATACTACCAATCTTATTAGAAATAATGACAAAACTAACTTTTAGTCCAGTAAAGACAGTTTGAGTTGCAATTGGAGCCTTCTGTCCTTTCTTTTTGATCCTGGTCAGCTTAGAGTGATGTTGACAGGAGCTGGAGACGGCAGGTGGAATTTCCAAATGTAGGAATCCAGAATATGGGAAAAAGTACCCATAGCATAACAACAGCAGGCTTTCTTGGTGGGCGGAGTCCCTTGTAACTTTCCTAGATATGCATTTTGCTATACTAATTTCTGCCTTCTACATAAAATCTGAGCATGAAATCCCAATATTGGAAAGGGAGATAAGGCAATGCTTGCAGCTTGTTTTACCTGCTTGGGAGGAGACTCCCAATACTGCCTGGGTTCCAGCTGCATCACTGGGCCAGTCTTTATTTGTCCTCATTTTAGACAGAAGTCTTTTTCAGAAATGATCATTGTGGAAACAAAGGCTTGAGTAAAAACCAAATGAGAAAGTTTAACAGCTTGACTCTGGCTATAGAGATGTAAGTAAGTCACCACAGTAGCACTTCTCAGCTTTTTAGGAGCTGATGTTTGCAAATTAATTACTTGGCCTTCAAGTAGTTCCGAACCATCCGAAGTCCTCCATTATGTTAGCACAGGCTTGAGAAATAGATATGTATTACTAGCTAATTGAATAACATATGGTGTTGATTAGTGCTTAGCTCTTTTTATAGAACTCGATTAAAAAAATGAATGCAGTATATTTCGAGACTATGAGAGGTCTGTTGGTTGTTTCTGGCATGAGGGAACTGCTGAACCAAGAAATGAAGTTTTTTTTTCTGATTAGTTCATATATGAGTTCCTTTTGGAACTCATAGTGCACATGACTGTGACCGGAGATAGGCTGCAGCCGGTTAATTTGCTGCAGTATTGAAATGAAGCCTTTCCTGAAAGATTTAAGTGCTCTGCCGACAAAACAGAACAAAAGCCTAGGCTTTTATTTTCTGCGCTGTTGCTCAAGATACTTCAGATGGATAAAAATCTGCTCTTCCAGGTTCCAGTTTTCAGATGCATTTCTTGAGAGGAGTCCCATGACATAGACATTGAAGCGTAAAGCCCTCCAAGCCTAAAATAAACTGTCTTCTTCCATCTCATCTTCCTTTCTTGCTATAAGTAATAAACACACAGGTGAAAACAGCTTTTATTTCTTTTACTGATGCAGTTCTTGCCCAAGTGATTCTTTTCATCTTAAACTTTGCAAAAATCATCTGAGATGATGATGATGATGATTTTATTCTTCACATGGATCACTGAAGTCATATAACAATGGTAGTGATTGGATTTGGAGAAGCGGAGTGCATAAGGAGAAATAACTAATGGAAAAAACAAGGTTTTTCTCTCCATGATGCTTTTTTTAAAAAAAAATTCTTAAGCTGCCTCCTGTACTTTATTTTGTGTGAACTTTTTAAAGGGAAAATTTGGTGAGTAGTGGCTTCAATTCTGATGAAGATGGTAAGAGACAGAGAGTAATGAGAAATATTAACTTCTGTCCCAAGTTCTATTACTGATACACAATTTAGCTTTTTGGTGTATGACCCATCAAAGTCTTCCACCTTTTTTAGAAGGTGGTGCTTGTTCTTGCAGTCTTAAAGCTCTTACAGGAATATTTACCAATAGTGAAAGATTTCTTAATATATGTTTTCCACGTTTTCACATCATCTCTTGTTGTATTGTATACTATTGGAATTTAGCGTTTGTCTGAAAGACTCTCAAAACAAAGGAGATCCTGAAAAATCAACTATTTTAGAAAAGCCTTTCCAGTCTTAATGAGTTTCCATTTCCCAGCAGCTCTTCCACTGAAATGACGTTCATTCATCCATCCGGAGAAAACAGATGAGTCCTGCAGCATATTCTGAAGGTTACTTGGGTCATTTGGGAGGGAGCTGCGTTTCAAATGGGCTGTACTTTCACCATGAGTGCTCTTTCACCATTTTCTCACTGTTTGTCCTCTTAAGTTCAAAACTGCCACTGCAGAGGCATGTAATATAATATGGACCATGACCTAAATCACCCTGGACCCTAAAATCCAGGAGCAGATGCAGATCTGATCTGAATCAGATAACTGCAGTGTCAGGAGTGCATCATTCAGTGATAGTAGAGGTGAATGAAGCAAAAGCTTTTTTTATTTTCCTGTTCCTGAGCCTTTTGTCAGGCTGTAGGTTTATGTGTAGGCAGTATGTTCAAGTTTCTCCCAGTAATAAACGTCTAGGGTAAATTTAAGCATTTTTGTTCAGCGAGTTTAATCTAGAAGTTGCAAAAACTGATTAATTACTACTGGCCTCTTGGTACAGGAATCTCAGGTACCCAGTGCGGCAGGGATTTTTGAGTAACAGTTGGGAGTGCAGCTTATGGATCCAGATTTGGGAAGTGTCCTATCACACGTATTGACTCATTGCATGGATGAGAGTTTTAAGATCTGGAAGTTAGATTTGAAACTATTTGACACAGATGCGACCCTGCTACCATCACTGCCATCAAACAGTAGCACCCCATTCTCCGAGAGATCTTGGGTCACATTTGCGATGTTTGAAAATATGTGAAGATTCCAGTTGTTACTGCGGATATGAGGTGATCTGTAGTGAGCTGGTGAGATTGGCTAGATTATCCACGTTTTCTTATTACCCGTGGAACTTCAGTGCTTTTAAAAATCTGAGAAGGCTATATTGGCAGCTTCTGGGAATAAACCAAGGAGAGATTTTTTTTGGAATGTATCATGTCATTAATCAGTGGCAAGCAGTCATTGTTGAGTAAAACTGCTTTACCTGCATAGCAGTCTCCTAGTAACATTCTTGCTCTGGGATCCATATTTTATGTTGGTTCCTTAATAGTCTAATACATTGGGTTCATTTATGTACACAGTCATAGTGACAAGGTGGTTCAGAAAATAAACAATCATTTTTTAAAACAAGTGGGTAAAGTTTTCCTTCTGTATCCTTGCGTAGAAAGTGTGATTTTTGTATTACAGTTAAGAAGGTGAAGATAGCTTCATGGGAAGGCTATAATTTCTAATCCTTTACATTTAAGTACACTCTGGAAATCTCCAGACAGTAGCTATCTTAGTGAAGCTAGTAAACATCACACAATGTAGTTGTGCTGGTTTTCCACAAGGGACAGTTTTCTACTTCACAAAGCTATAATGTCATGCAAAGTTCATTTTACTGGTAAGCATCATTGAGCCAAAATTGAGTTCAGAACTCTGGGGAAAATAAATCCAAGCATTTATCTGCAGTACTATTTAAATTGGCTTGAAATTTTGAGTTCTTGGTTATCTTGCTCATTCATGTCTTGTTTGCTGTTGTCTGTTGTAGGGCTCCTAAAGGTTGAGAAGTTAGCCTTCTCAGTGGGGGGTGGGTGGGAAATCTTAGCTGCAAAACTGATGAGTATTTATGTAATATGTAACCACTGCAGTCAAGAGAAACAATGGCAGGTAATGTTGTGTGTTTTTTTTTTTTTTTTTTTTTTTTTTTTAATTTTTGTCTTTCTGTTTGTGAGTATTTTGCTCAAAACCATTTGTGACCAATCAGTATACTAAATACTGCTATGTTATGCTGGTTTATAGCATCAGTTCAAGAGGCTTTCAAAAGCATGCAATATTTCTCCTTAGTATTTCTGAAAATCCCAATTGCCTAATTGTTGCCTAGACTGCAGTTAGAAATTTTTCATTCTTCCCCCATACTGAAGAGAAATGGCAATAGTCAAAAAGTATGTTACACCTGTAATGCCATCATGGGTTTTAATGAATACGCACATCAAATGGTAGATGCTGGACTCATTTATTTCAAAGGTGTAATCTCTCATTATTTCAGTATGCCTAGTGTGTATTTTGTAGTGTGTTTTTCTTTTTCTTTTTCTTTTTTTCCTGGAAGGAAATCAGAATTGAAGACAGAAAATGTTCTCTAATAAAAAATAAAGGTTTTCTGATTAGGCTGTGTGTATCGAAGTATTAGAATTAAGTTAAAAAGTGCTAATAAGACTTACTAGGCTGCTTATCTGTTAGTCTTTCAAAAGGAATTACACGTGTACGTACAGCGTACGGCGTTTGTTTAACTTACTAAATTATATTTACTTTGAAGTTTACATCTTGCTTAGAATATCTTTTTTATTGTAGTAATCTCAATCCTATACGATTAGCACTATAGGACTAGAGATACATTGAAATTTTAAATTCATACTGCTCTCTAGTGGGGAATACTTTCAATGCAAAAAGATGTATATTAATGCACAGAATGTATATAAACTAGGATGCCTGGAAAGTTTTTTAGAATAATTCATTAAAGTAGTGCTATCATTAATATTTTAATCCTTGCAACACTTTCATTAAAGATTGAATTTCTTAATTTATTTTTTGTGGATGAATTATTGACTCTTTCTGGAGTGAACAATATCCCCAGAAGGCATGGATGTTGATGGGATGTTGATGTATTGTTGCTACTTTCTCAGAAGTAGGATACTTTTCCTACTAGGAGAAACATGCTGTAGATCTGCTACAGAATTATCTTGGCTTTTCTCCTAAGCTTCCCCAGTTGCATAACTTCTTATGGGTGACTGAGGTTATAAAAATTACTGTAATTACTGTTAACATAATAACTTTGGTTTAATAACTACTTCCACGTTGTTTTTCTCTTGAATTTTGCTTTAGAATGAACTGTTTAGTCTGCTTTCTGTTGTTTTACACAGCTAAAATTCTCAATAATAAAGTTGGCTATGATTAAAAGCAGAAATAATAATGCTAATTGAAACGATTTCAATTTGCAGCTGATGCAGATCTCTTCTCAGTGCCCAGTCTGTACTTTTTATTACTCTAGTGTTAAGTGAAAATGATTCTAGTTATCTCAAAAGAACATGATATTAATTCATTAGTAATAAAATCGGAAAACTTGTTTTTATATCAGTATGTTTTCAGATTTGTATCTGTAGATAGGTTTGCCTCTACTGTTTGATTCCAATTCTGTAAATGTGTTTTAATTCATCAGAGAATAGCAAAAGTTTTGGGTTACTATTAATCACGTGAAAATTCCAACATATGAATCTCTCTGAAGAATGATTTGCACTGTTCTTGTATAATCAGATCTAAATCTGAGGGCTTGTTTAAACTTATTTTTAGATGCTAAACCTTATCTGGAGCTGAGATTAAAGAAATCTGTAGCCCATTTCTTGTAAAAGTATCTTTATTATCTCTAAATTATTTGTCAGTTAGAGACCATTGTGTTGTATTTAAGTTTGCATCATTTTTTTTTTTTTTTCATGCAAAATACATATTAGATTATTTGGCTAGATCTTCATTCATTAAGTCTGAGAGAACAAAGTAGTTTAAATATTTATATGCTATATAAAGATCTCATCAAGATGCTAAGTTGTTATAGCACTTGGTAATCCTTGAATAGTAAATCAGTTTTTCAGAGCACAGTGCACTTCTGTGCAGTTTCTGCTCACCTTTAATCATGGAAGCTCATGTTTATTTTGACCTCACTTGAAGTTCTGCAGATGGGATTTTCATCTCATCTTTGTACTAGTTTCAATTTGGTACTTGCTGAATCTAAATTCTTCAATTTATCCTTAGCTTGCAGTTAAGATAAGAAAGAAATATAGCATGTTTATTATTTATCTTCAGATGTTTTTGAAGTAGTCAAGTTATACTGTTATTAGAGTTTGTCTTGAGATCATTCAAAGGAAGTGGAGAGAGAATGCTCAGAACTTGCTAAATACCTAAGCTAATTAATAAATTCAAGAGTGAAATCTGTGCAATTAGCTAACTAAAATGTAGGGATTTTATTTTTTCTTCTACTAATTAAACACATCAAAATATAAAAACATGGGAAGCAGAAACTGTATCTCCCCCACCCTGTTTAGCAAATTAGGCAAATTAAAAAATGTCTTGCATTTCTAAGTGCTATCACTTAAAAAAAAAAAAAAAAATTTTTTTTTTTTACAGTATTTGAATGTAGAAGCGTATGTAATGAATATAACCATAGGTTGTCAGACTCACAGCATTTAACTGTCCATATTTATTGTTTATATTTAAAAAAATCAAAGTATTATACTTGACGTAGTTGTAGATAGAGGCATAAACTCTTTCTGCTATAATAACTCTTGTGTTTCTGTGGTAGCAGCTGTGTCCCCACCCCACTATTCATTCACTCAATGTCCTGGAGAGGACAGAGAAAGTAAGATGGAAAAATCTTGAAGGTTGACATAAAGATAGGGAGATCATACTACTGATCATCTACTGTCAGTAATATGCCTAATACTGTTACAGAAAATAGACTTGGTGAAAATTAATTTAATTTATTCATGATTAAACCAGAGTAGCGTAGTGAGAAATGAGGATGAGGAACATTAAAATAGCTTCTCCCTTCCTCATCTCTTCCCACATGTTCAGTCCTTCATTCTCGCCTCCTCAAAGCCTCCCCACAGCAGCAGAGGGAGAAGGAAAATGAGGGTTGTGGTCAGTTAGTTATTAGAACTTTGTCTTTGTTGCTATTTGCTCCTCTGACTCTCTTCCTGATATAATGTGAGGTCTCCCCCATAAAGTCTTTATAGTGATGCAGTGTGCATACTTCCCATATGTAGCAACTGTCCAAGCATTGCTCTGACATGGCTCCATATTACACATTCATTTGAGTAGCTCTGAAATTTCTCAAGTTACATAGCAGAACTATGAAACATAAACAAAAAGTAAAATAAATAAGCAGAAATTTTATATTAAACCAGAAAAAAAAAGTTTTTGGCCTTTTACAAATTTGCAAATGTAGAAATACTTTTTTACATTAGTTTGCATTACTTATTAATAATTATTTCAATTATGCTCTTCCTCCCCAGAAAACATGAAGAAACCCTGGAGCCCTGACTTACTGGCTTCTAATCACTCATACAATTTGGCTTTTGCATCCATCCCAGATGTCCCAGGCAGGGATAGTGAGAAAGAATTAGCAACTGATAGCACTGAAGAAAAGAAGGAGAGAGAAAAGAAGCAGACCAATTTCACTTTGTGCAATGTTTGTAATATTCAGCTGAACTCTGCTGCTCAGGCACAAATCCACTACAATGGTAAATCCCATCAGAAGAGGTTGAAACAGCTCAGCAATGGAAATCTCAAAAGTGATAATGGTAAGCATTAACCTCTATATATCTTTGGCCTATATAAGCTGTGTATATTCGTCCTTTTTTTTTAATTTTTTTTTTTTATATGAGGCATGTGAACAGTTACATATGTTCCTTGTAACACTGGCTATTTGGGAACTGTTGAGTCATGGCCTGAACCACTGATTGACCACCTGAGGCAAGCCCTGAGTCAGCCATGGGAGCACAGGTGAAGGCGATTCAGCTGTGTGATGGAAGGGATGGAGTCTGGCTGCACCTCTCCTAGACCCCGTTTAAGGGCTGACTGCCGCTAGGGAAGGATCTCTTTCTGGAGATTCTTCCTTTTGTGGAATCTTTCCTGCAAACCTAGATTTTTGGATACAGGTGAGCATTCCTTGTCTGTTTTGTATCTTTACTTATTTTCACCACGATAGTCTTTTCAGCTGTAACATTAACTGTAACGCTGGCTTTGTTCTTACGAACACCAAATAGGAAGTATCCTTGACTTCATTATTTTTCAGTGGTGTATACCTTTCTTTTTCAGTTCTTAGAGCAGGTAGAAATAGATCAGGTGCAAGAAAGCTGATGAACTTGGACACAAAGGGCTGAGCCTTAAATATTAAATCTTTAGTAATAAAAATATACCTTAAATATATAGCTTAAAGATACGTATGACATCTTTTTTTTTTTTTTTTCATTTTTAAAAACAGGGTTAAAACCAAGTACTCAGAACTACTTTTAAAGAATGGATGATTTAGTTGTACCCTTGTGACCTTGTACTATAGATAACCTTGTCTCCGTGTGTGTAATGCTGTTAAAAAGAAACTCTTATTATTGTTGATTTGAGATAACAGCTATGTAAACAACGTATAAGTATAAACCTTTCTTTTATTTAACCAAATCCTTTAATATTAACGTAAAGACTGACAGTGAACTCCAAGTACTTGGGATCATCACTAATGTGAATGTATGGCAAATAGCTAGTCAATATACTCTCTGGTTTGTTCTAAGTATTTTGATTCTAGATTTTGTGTATGTGGTAATGTTGTATCAGATTCTTTGTCATTCTGTTTGCATTTTGATGATTTCATCTGTGATATTCCATATTTCACTGTTTACTAGAAAAGATACCCTCGGTAGGGGTGTGTTTGATTTTAATTAAAAGCAGTTGCCAAATTAACTGTGAGGAAAAACAAACAAAACGAACAAAAAACTAAAAATTACACAAAACAAATATATTCTCAAAGTTGTTTAATTTTGTCTTTTGGTTTTCACTCCATACCTACCATGAGTCTGTTTAAACCACGTCTACCATAAATCTGCTTAAATATCATAGTTAAAGTCAAAGGGAAATGGAACAAAACTTGTTTTATTTGAATCTATTTTGTTGATGGCTTTGGGAAAAGTATTTTGTAGTGTGTGGGATGTTTTCCATCATCAGAGTGAGGTTTTATGCCTCAAAGAAAATCATTTGTTTGAGTCTTTATGTACAAAAGTAGATCAGATCACTTGGCTTCTGACAAGAAAGGAAAAGATTTAATATTAAATTTCGTTCCCAATTTCTAACTTGTAGTGCTTACCTTTGCTGAAGCATGGGTAGTTTTGCACAGTCATGGTTTGTGTTCTTATGTGCCATGTCATAGAAATGAGAGCCTTAGTAGGATGTACTTAGGACTTACAGACCTTTTCCTCAGATCTGCACACACATTCACTTTGTGCGACAATTTTTTTCTTGCTCATTTGCAGTAGCATATCCTTAGCAATGATCCTTAGATAGGACTTAAGAAGTATTTTAAATTTTCTGTGCTTTGTCCTGACTTTAAGAATATGAGCTTGTTGAGAATAGTACGGGTACGTTGCCGAAATACATTGCATGTGGATGCTTTGCTTTGAGAAAGATATTGCTTGCTTCCTCAAAGCAAATCAATAAAACAAAACTGAACAAAGAAAAAAGCTAGGACACTGAACAAAATACATAATTTTGAATTTAAGTGACAGGACTACAGAGTCCTGTCACATAAATATGTTTATTTATGTTCATAGTTCAAGCTTAGAAGGAATACCACTATCATTAATAGGAGCTGCGCAAGTGAATAAGAAAGATTGATTTCCTAGATGCTTAAGGGTAAAATATGGTTATCCACAAATGTGTTTTTTTCTAAAACCAAATAAACAGTCTAGTGTTATTACTATCTTCAGGTAAGGTAAAATTATATTATCTTTGTTACTCGCACAGCAATTGTGGTAACGATAAACTATTGTCTTTCTGCAATTCATTTTTCTCCTTTATTCTGTGGCATTGAAAGAACTAGCAACTAAGTAATACTGAAATTAGTGTCAAAGGGTTTCGATAATGAGACAACATTTCTATTTAGGGAATATCAAAGCAATAGCATAGCAGCATGTTTGTTATTTCCTTCTTAGAAAGTGTCCCTAACTCGTGCAGGGCTGCGTGTGCTTGAAATAAGAACAAAATTGACATTTTCAAAGTATTTTTCAAACACAATTTTGTTTCTAAGTGCAGTTATTTGTGGGAGGTTATCCAAAATCTGGCAAACCTTTGAGTATTGCCAAAAGTAGCACTGTATTGAGAGAAGTATAAAAGGAAGTGAATGAAGAAGTGATTTTCCCATATCACTAAACTTTGAGACTTCATAGTCTTTAAACTGAAAGTTACAAATGAAATAGAGACAAATATTTATATAAATCTTCCTGAAAACTAAGCTGAATATTTGAACTGAACTGCTAATTATTTGAATAGAAATTCACTGCTTATCTCTTATTTTAAGTCAAGTAGGAATCAGGATCTGACAAGTCTTCTGTAGTAACAGGCTCTGTCAAAATCAGTGTATGTAAAATGAGTACTGTTTTTCAGATTTTGTTGATGAGACCCTAGCAAGCTTGAGCGACATGACTCTGCCTGAAATAATTATGAATTGACCCTTTGAGTTTATCATGTGTACATAAATGAAGAAAGCTTTTGCTTTATTAGATTGTTTTAAAATCCTCATTGTCAGTAGTGTATCTTGTGTAGAATGACAGAAGTGCTTACACTGCACAAGAAGGCTCATCTTCAACTACAGTGGTTCATGGACTATACTATGGACTGTATGTGTCTTTGCAAAGTTGGGTGCTCTCAGGGATAGTTCCATATTTGAAAAAGTTGGGGAAAAATATTTGTGTGGCTGTTTCAGGCTTTATACCATCACTGAATGACTCCCACAAAGATGGAAGGGTAATAGAAATGGAGGATTGATTTATATGAATCAACAGTCTGTGTTTTGTTCCCAAACTATGAACTGCTAATGGGAGGTAATATTCAGCTCTATTAGCATCTGACAGCGTAAATACAACTATCATGCTATAGTCATCATCTTCAAACTGTGTGAAGTAACTTTTATCTGCTGTCTGTAAATGATAGAACAGTTCTGTGTAGTTTCGTAAAGTAAATTGCTCAAGCAAAATGTCTATTAACATATACAAATATGCATTTAATAAAGAGCATTTATTATGGATCTAAAAGCAGCATCACCGTGGTGCTATTTTGTTATCAATATTGAATTTGAAAAAGCAGATACACTCTAAAAAGTTTTGGTAGCAAATTTGTTTTTCAGCTTGACTGATTTGCAATTTGAGACCCACTCAGTGCCTTTTTGTGGCACTGCAGCTTCAGAACAGCACATCATGAGGAGTCATAAAAATGAAGTGGTGTAGTAATAGGGGTTTCCCGTGTTATGACTTGATGCGGTGATTTAGGATAACTTGATAGGGTATGATGAAACCTCAGCCTGCTGCTGAACTCTATGTATTTGAGAGTAAAACAATTTTTTGGTGTTCCTTTCTTTTAATTACTGCCTTATATGACACTTGAAAATGTATTTCACACTTTGTTCGGTACATCATGCAAAGTATTTGTTATTCCTGGTTATTTTTATTTTTCCTTGTGAATTCTCCTATACTTATTAGAAAGGTAACAGGCAATTTGGTATCAAATTTGAGTAGGTTTTAGGATTAAAAGTGGGTAAAATGTATTTCCAATCTAAGCCACCAAAGTTGTTTCACTTGTTTTAAAACCAGTCTGGACATTCTGGGAGGAGGTAAGCTTTTGTGGGAAATAATTTTTCCTGACCAGCAGGACTCAAGACTCAGTGTTCTATTGATGGGATAGGACTAACTGTGGGTGCAAACCTATAGCAGGGCCAATGAAGAAGCTGATATTTGTAAAATTTCATGTAAACCATAATTTTCACTGTGCTTCCTGTAGTGTAAATTACTGAATAATTGTGAATGAGTGAGGCTTGGTTAGGAAAAAAGCAGAAACAGTTGTTACATCATATATAAAGTAAAAACACAGTGGAAGACCCAAGAAATGCCACAGAATTCATAAAATTCTATTAACTTGGAAAAATGTTCTCTGAAACACAGTTCTGTTAAATATTTCTTTAATAGTTTATTTAAATAGTTTCTTTATCTAGGTCTGTGGTTATTTACTATTTTATTTCACAACCCTGACAAACAACTATCCAGTTTTAGTAACTTTCAATTATGTCGTCTTAAATGAAAGCTGCCTACAGCTTATTTCGATGAAACTTTCAATGAAATTCTTTATAATAGAATTATATTGTATTGAGAACAAGAACAGTGAGTGCACAAAATAAAGGGAAAAGATCAGATTAAATAATGAAATACTCTTTATACTTTACTAATTACAAAAAGAAAATGTTTCATTTCAATGCTAGATGTTACTTAAGAATGAATAGTAATTTGACTTTCATACTCACACTAATGTATACACAGAGTAAAATGTGCTTATCAGACTTCATTTTCAACCACATTCATTTGTTGAGATAATTCTGTAATATCAGTTCAGTAGATATTTATACTCAGGTCAAGAAAAATATTTGATCTTTCACAACAGTTTTTGCATCCTAAAACCTGATAGGATATCTAGAAGGTCCACCTGAACTGCTTGCAGTGCCTCCTTCCTAGCACTTTCCTGTTGCCAGTTGTTTTCTAGTTCTGTAATGCTGCTACCTTTTGTGTATCATGTCTCTTTATCAATTATGAGAAGTGGCAGATTTTGGGAAGATAGAGCATTACTTTAAGGTGGTAAAGTACCAAGCTACATATTTCTGAGAAATGATGCCACCTTCTCTGTCCATTGCATTAGTCTTTCTTTCAGAGAAAAGAGACTGGGTAAAGTGTGAGGAAGGGAGTAAATCTTCAGAAAAATTATATCACCCTTCAGAGGAAGAGATTTTCCACTAACTTTCTGGGAAACAAGTTTTGTCAGATCAATGTGAGAAGTTACTGGAAGTCATGAGACAAGTTATGCTGAAAATGAAAATGAGAAGTTGCACCATAATAGGCAGTTTTATTTTCTGTGGTTACAGATATTTTAAAACTATTTTTTATAATTCTATATCATATTCCAATTCAGAGCCCCACTGCAATATGAATTATCCCCAGGTTTCAAGTCTCTAGTTTCTGGGTCTGAGATGACAGTGTAATAAAGAAAAACAGCAAGCTTGCTCTGGGAGCTTTAATGCCTCCCAAATACTAGAAACCTCCAGAAAATTAGGACTGATTGTGGGCAGTGCATAGGTACATACTAACTACTTCTTCTCCTAGGTGAAAATCTTTCTTCTTATTCTGATGCACTTGTCTGTTTTCATCATATTTCTATTCCAGTTAATATTAATACAGCTCCTACTTTTAGCATTTTTGTTAGCAAGATGTGCTTTTATAGCATCTTTTATTTTGTTTGTAGAATTTGTTTTGTTATTGTTTAATTAAAATCAGGTGTGACATCATAGTTCATCATAAGATTGTATCAAACAGTACTGGTGTATTGCTGTATTAATTTTAGGGAAGTGTCTGCTCACACCAGCCACTTGTTTGTACTTCCCCTGATAAAGCTTACTAGGATCCATTTGACTTTGAATATCACAGAATCATAGGTATTGGAAGGGACCTCTGGGGGTTACCTATTCCCACTCCCCTACTAACACAGACTAAGTTACACAGAAAAGCATGTAGGTAGGTTCTGAATATCTCTAGAGGAGACTACTACACAGCCTCTCTGGACAGCCTGCTCCAATTATTCAAAATCCAGCAGAATAGTAGAAATAGATTGCTAATTATTTGAAGTATTTTTTTGAAATTCCCTTTTGTTCTGCAAGTGTACTTAAGCATGTGCTTATGTCCTTTGGTGAAGTATGACCTCAAATGATATATTCCTTTCCATTTGTGGTTACATCTGAATGAAACCTGATGTGACATTTTATTATGGATCAATCTATTTAAGGTATATGAAGAATCTCTACTATGAAAACATCTGCCCAGGGTCTTAACAAGTTCATAAATAGAGACTGATGTTTATGAATAAGTGGATTGGGTTCTGGTTTTCCTTCTTGTTGTAAGATTACACATAGCCTCTGTTAATATATCCCCATCTGTTTGGCATGCCCTCTTTTTGGGTCCAAACTAAGGTGCTTAGCAAACTGCCTCTATACTTAAGACTGCTTATTGCACTGTCTGTGAGGACTCTAATGTCAGACAGCTGAAACAAGTTCTTCAGTAGCTCTTTTCTGGCTTTAAGCAAACCTGGGTAGGATTTCTAATTGCTATGCTAAAGCAGTGAGGGCTGAGATACTTTAAAGGCATTTTCAATTCTGCACAGAGGTTGTTGCTGTATGTAGATTACTGACTAAAAATCATGAAAACCGTTCTTTATCCTGTGAGTGGCTGTTTGCTCTGCTGTGCTATACTCATAGTTCTCATTCTGTATGTTCCCAAACTTGTTCTCTCACAGTTAGTTCATTCTTCTTAGTCGTTCATGGTCTCACTCTGGGCTTCATGTTACCTCCTATATTACATCCTAGGAGTACAACACTTGTTCTTATATTTTGTAAAATAACTGCAGTGTTACTTCTCAAACTCGTACTTAAAATACATATTAGTCAAAAGCAGGAGCACTATCATCTTTTTTTGCACCTCTGCTTAAGATCAATATAGCCTCCTTCTGCTCTGTCATTTTTTATCTTTTTTTTTTTTTTTTTTTTTTTTAATTTTTTTTTTTTTTTTTAAAGTTTTTGCAGTGTGACTTCATGCTTGATTCTACTACATACCTCATTTATTTGAACTGCTTTGTCTCCTTATTTGCAAGTCTTATGCTGTTTTAGGTAAGTGTTGTGTCAATTTATTTTATGCTATAGCAAGAATAGCAGTAATACTAAATTATCTCTATAAAGCTCAGTTTCTCCAGTAATGACCTCCTGGTCCATTTGTGTTGTTTCTGAATTGTATCGAGATGCTGGTCTGCCATTCTTTACTTCTCCCTGAGTGTGGCACCAGTCTCATTTCTGAAATTGCTGGCATTTATCTCTGTTTACTAACTACAGCTACCAAACTGTTAAATTCAGTTTTGCAAGGTGTCCAATTATTGATGCTTGTATCACTAAGTCCAGTATAGGTTATGATGACCATGGCTTCCTTCCAGACCTTCTCAGTAGCTTGTCTTCTTTTAATACAGCGTTGTTTCTTTTCTTTTTCTGCACTGGCATCTGGTAGGCAACAAATCTGTTGAGTCATGACAACCCAATTTATCAATTTTTCCTGCTATTAGTTTCTCCATAGCTAACCTTTCCCCTGTTCAATTCTTTTTCCAAACAAATAAAAATATGTACTTCTTACTAAGGCTGTAAAAGTGTAATTTTGTAGTTTTCAGGTGTAACTTTTTTCTTTTTTTCTTCTTTAGGATAGAAAAGAATTTAACCAGAATTCGGTAGTTTTCTTTAGCATCACTGCAAGGAAAATCATTAATCGAGCGGGACAGGCATTTTTACTAATGTTAACTTTTTGTTATTTATTCCTCTGATTCAAAAATATATGGTCTTATTGGTAGCCGTATCCCTCTGACATATTTCACAGTAGAGTCAAGACCAGAATTTTAAAGCTAGCTCCTGTTAAAAGAATGACCTTTTCCTATCAAGTTCCTGAGAATAAGGCAAGTTCCTTGCGCTGTTGAGAAACAGTGTTAGCATATATTTACAGCATTTCAGTTAATGTTGAGTAAACACTAATTCTAATCTACTGTTCACACTGCTGCTGTGAGTGTTAATCTGTAACAACTTGTCTTTGTTACTTGCATTAGTGCTTATAGGTTATCCTGGTTGGAGTGTCCAAGCAGCCAAAATATACCAATATTGTCAGTATTTTTCTCTTAGTTTATTGTATATGAAAGTAAAGAACTAGGAATATACGTTGATTTTAAACAACAAAGTAAGCAGCTCATTTAATAAACAAAATCTTTGCTTTGTAATAAAAATTGAAGTTCTTAAAATTCTTCTGTAGATACTTTATTTCAGGGTAACATGCTGTAGATGAAAGCCTCCCGAATAGAGATAGCATGTAGCATATGGAATATAATATTAGAGAGTGAATTTTTTACTGATAAAGTCATTTTTAGTGGAGTGTTTGGTTTTGAAAGCTCTAGCAGAATAAAGTCTATTAGACTTAGAAACTGGCATTCTCCCTTTGCACTGGATAACACAGTGCTGTAGAGGAAAGAAAAAGAACAGAAGTTTTGTGATCACATACTCTGCAAGCTTCAAGCGGTTTTGTTGGATAGATACAGCTAAATACAGGGGAATTAAAATTGGAAATGTCAAAATAATTTTCCCAGCATTTGAGTGCAGCTGTTTAGTCATTTTGTCACATTATTCCAAAATGGAGTGCTATTAATTTTCTTCTGTTGAATCTGTTCCAAGATATAATATTGGGAAAAATTAATAGCTCATCTCTCCTTCTTGCTAGGAGAGTCCCAACCCTAACCCGTCCATAAGATATAATTTTTTTCACAATTATTACATCTTTTGATTTCATTACCAAACTGAAAAAATCAATGACTTTGTAGCCCTAGTCCTGACTGCCTTTAATTCTACTCCCATCAATTTTTTTCAATCATGTTTCTAGTAAAGAGAACAACTTTTGCACAGTAGAACATGGATGAGTTCACATACGTATCTGATTCCAATTTCGATGCTATCTCTTTCTCTTCTTGCCATTGAGAAAAAATATACTATATTTATTATTGTTTTTTTTTTCCCTATAAGAAAAAAGAGCTCTAATGATAAAATGACAGCTTTATTTTCACTGAGTTAAATAAGAAGACAAGAACCATAGATAAGTGCTATCGAGATTGAAATACTACCAGAAATATCCCTCAGCTCAGTAGTGATATCTGATACTCTGAAGTGTCTCTGGTATGTGAAGTATTAAAAAAAATGTAAGTCTTTAAAGGAAACAGTTCAACTTCTTGGAGTAATCTCTGACTTCACATCTGTAGGGTGCTAAGGTCAAACCTGAAGAAATTTTTTTGTAGAATACTATGCTGACAAAATTTTCAGTGGTAAGCTAGGTAACGCATTTTAAAGATTGTTATAGAAGAAATGTGGAATAGTGATGCCTAGAAAGAAGTAAATGGTGCTCCTGGCTCATGCTGTTTTTCGTCTACCCAAGACATGGTAATCCTTCTTGTCTGTGGAAAAAAAATAATCGGAACAGCACCATTAAAATGAGGAAGAATTGGAATTAATTGCCTAAAGAGGCTGTGGAAATTATTCTCTGGAGGCTGTAAAGCTCAACCTGATCTAATCTTGAAGTTCTGCTTCGAGTAGAAGGCTGGAAGAAGCGTAAGATACTCTTTCTACCTGAATTATAAGAAGTCTATTTAGAGCCAACATAGGGAAAACTTCAGTTTGAATGTCTGAGGGGCCTACTTGCTTAACTGACATGAAAAGCAAGGTCTATATTGCCAAAGACTTGGATATTTCTTCGTAAAAGTGTGTTTAAAAAAGTGCTGAGAAAGCTCTGTTCCAACTGTCCCTGATATTATTTGAAGAAATGTAACAAAGTAACATCGATGTTCTGAGAAAGGCTCTGAGCTGTAGAAAAATCTATTGAAGCCTTTTGCAACGTTTTTGTTTCTTGTCAAATTGCCTCTAGCATAATTTCAGAACTGCTGGTAACGTATGTTACAGCCTATCTAGCTAAAAAAATGCTAAACAAAATTCTTGTTAGCTAAAAGATGAAAACTAGGAACAAAGTTGGTATTATATATAGACCTTTTAAAAAAATCTTTCTTCTGTCTTTCCTGGTGACAGGGGGAGCAACAGATGCTGCAGGGTGCAGTATCAGCAGATACCATGTTGTTCAGTGATGTAGGACAGATATTCTTCATGGCAAGTCAATTATTAATAGCCATTCCAACTCATTTTCTTGTAAGAACCTTTAACACAAATCACTGAAGATGTGAACTGTACATGTACTGATACTGATATGTAATCACTGAAGTGATTTAAAAAAAAAAAGTTTAAAAAAAAAAAAGGAAAAAATGAGATTGAGTTTATTGGTTATTTTTTCTCACAACAGTATCTTAACATGATGAAATTAACTGATGATAAATTTTGTACATTGAGGAAAATACATAGATCTCAAATTGACATTGTCATCTAGTGACAAAAGTAGTACATATAACAAATTAGTCTCAAGTGACAAGTTTGAAATGTCAAGGAAACAAAAAGTATTGCTGTTACCATTAACTGCATTTATTTGATGAAATATGCTTGAGAAAGGGAAAGAGAAGATGATGGAACTAATAAGCTTTGAAGAATATATATTATCCAACCTGGCAGCATTGCCGTTTAAAGTCTTATTACTTCAAAATACTCCCAAATAAATTGTTTCAAGAACTCTGGTCATTCAAATATAGCCAAATAAAGATTGTGTAACTTTAGATGGAAATAAGCAGCATTCTATAGTGAAGTAAAGAACAGTTAATTAAGTTTATAGCTGGCACAGAAGTCATATACATACATACACACAATCTGTGTGGAAATATTGTACTATTTTGAATGAGAAATCCTGCTTAGCACACTTGTGTGTGCTTAGAGTCAATTCTATATGATAGTCAGCAGCTGTTAGTTGGTATTCTTTTAAAATTGCTGTGGATTTCTGAAGAGCTCCAAAAATTTCTTCTTGAAAGTAATTTTTCCTAACTGCATGTGTTTATTTTCTTTAGTCAGAAGTCATGCTAATTATATTTTCAAATAGAAATGTGTCTTCCAAGTCCTTAATGGCTCAGGAAAGCTGAATTGTATTCCTTCTAATTTATTTTTTGTTCTCTGATGCTGCAATTTTTCTAGTCTTGATAACCTCTTTTAAACAGTACAATTTAAATTTGTCTCCTTCTTTGTCTTTAATCTTCCTATTCTGTACACTCCAGAAAATATCTTGCACTTCAGTATGCATTTACGTTATGCTGATGGAAACCTATGCTTGACAACAGTAAGCATTACTACTTTGGACAGCTGTCTGAGTTGTTGACAAGTTACTAAAACATAACATACTTATATTCCACTGAAAAAACTACTGTATGTTACTGTTTTGTGCTATCAAAATGTCTAGTATATTTTAGTAAAACATATACATTAATATATTCATATTCATATATTCATATTCACTGTTCTTTTTTAATTACTTTGCAGAGCTACCTTCAAACTACCCCTTTTCTTTTTCTAATGAAATGTGGGAATTTTGTTAAGCTTCAGTGTAGAGATCTGGGATAATCAAGCTTAGCTTCTCCCCAGAGTTCCCTGTAAAGAGAGTTGTCATCATGGCTTACTGTTTCTGGATGTGCAAAAGGGTTCCTATTTAATTTCTTCTGATAGAGCTTTCCCTGCTCTGTAGTTTGCCTAAGATAAATGAGATGCCAGTAAAATACAGTGGCTGAAGTGTCATCTACAAACACATCATGGCAGGAATGGTAAGCATACAGTGCAGTGTCTGAAAATGAGAAAAAGAACAATTGAATTGTATCTGCTTCATAAAGCATTTCACAACGTTTTTGAGATCGAAGCAGACAGGAATATGTATGGAAAGAACAACATAGGTTTTGAAATGCATGCGACTTTGTGTACAAAATGAAATGACGAAGGCTTCTTTTCTCTTAACATTGTGCCGGGTCAAACACCACCCACTGTGATACAAAGAAACCCTGAGGCAAAACTGGGATATTACCCATGCTGAGGGCAGTAATCAGGCCAACAGCCCTACTAGCCCGCTTCACGGTAACAATATGTGAGGTTAGACTCATGGAAATCTCGTGGAGATTTCCCATGTAGAAGCTGTCTTTGATAATAAAATGCCCTTGACAGACCCCTGTGAACAGTAGCGTGAACTTCTGAAGAAGCATACTTTTATGCAAGATAAAAGGGGATCGATGCTGAGGCAAGAGGAGACTAACAAGACTGTAGTAGGATTCAGATAGGGCTAGTTCACTGCTTTTTCATGATTTGTTGGGAAAATCGGGCATGAAAATTCATTTTCATAAGATAGGATTAACTAGTAGAGGTAAATAGAAATGCAGAGAATTATTAGAATGAGCAACTGTGGAGAAGTAATTGGAAGTGATTGAAAACCTGACAGAATATAAAATATTTTTTGATGCCTGACCATCTTGAAGCTTTTAAGGAAGTTATCATAGATTTTCATAGAATTCATATTTTGTATTCACTTAAATGACTGGGGCACATAGTTAATACATGCATGTTGGGCTCCTCCTGCCAGGAATTGTCAGGTTGATGTGAATTATGCAGCAAAACATAGAATTTTCTTTTGTTGCAAACTAGTAAAGTAAGAGTGAAACACTCCTATGCAACTCCCACATTTTTCTTCTTAAAGAAACCATAGGACTAACTAAGAAACTACAGTGAGATGTTTGTCTGAGAGCTGCTTGATTTTTTTTTTTTTTTTTTTTTTTTTTTTTTTTGAGCAAGTAAAGTTTGAAGTTAAACTGTGGCATTTCTCAACTTTTTGAGACCACATGGTATTTTGGTGTTCTGCTTTATTTTTAATCCAGAGATTAAGAATAGTGCTCCCACACTGCAAAACTTAAATCAAAAATAAAGCAAGGTCTTAATATGCAGAAGTAAATTTCAAGGAACTCCATTTCTCCTTCATAATTTTGATATTGCTAGCATAAAAAATTAAAATGTAGGATTTATTTATTTATTTTTGTGGTGTGGAAGGTGTTATATGGAAGAGGAAAAAAATTATTGATTTCATTTTGTAGAAGTTAATGCTTCATTGGGAGTCTTTCTCTCCTGCTTTTTTGAATACTGTTATGTGGAGCTGTTATGATATTGCCATCTTTATCTTGACTTTGCCACTTAAATGCCTGTAATTTAAGAATATTGCTGAGTATACAATGTGGTAACTATAAGGCTTACTTGAGAGGCTTTCTTTGACATTAGCAAAAATTGGCCAAGCTGTTGGTGTATATTTTGTCTTCCAAAACCATGAATTGATCTGAGATATACCTTTCTAATGCATCTTACTTTTTAAAACCCAAATATTTAAATAGTTACTGTGGAATGAAGACAGAATATCAAACAGTTTCCCCTTAACTTGCACGCACGTCATGCTGCAAGTGAAAGGTCTTTATATTCCAACTCTGTTCTTCCATGTGTACGTGTAGCAATATTAGTGATTTCACTGTGTACCAAAACAATTTTATGAAGGAATATGAAAAATATTGCCTGTAGTTGAAACCACTTTTTTTTCTCCTTTTTTCTTTATTGGCAATGCTAGTTATGGGACAATATTTTGTAACAAATTGAATTGCAAAAAGGTAATTCAGAAGTTCCTTTTCAGCTCCTTTTCTAATTAGCTGATCTGTACTGAAAGTGTTTGCAGTCCCCTTTTCAAGATGTTTACAGAATTGCTCAGAAGTGTATAGCTTCTTTGTGAAGATCAAGTAAGAAAGATTTTTTTTTTTTTAATTTTTCAACAGTTGTTAATGCATCAAACCTGATCTTCCCACATTTATTTTGGATCCTAAAATCCTTTGCTTTTTTACAACTAGAAAAAAAGTAATGGCTCTTTTATTTATATGGCAATTGTTAGATGTCTGAAGTTGTTACTGCCAGGCTCAGGAAGAGTCTGTCCTGAGTAAATGCTTTGGGACTTCATCTGTGATTTCTGAAATGCCTTTGCATTGTGAGATCAGATGCATAAGAATGTGATTGTGTTTATTTTTTACATGAATCCCACTGGTAGAATCCTTAGGGATTTGCTGTATCAAAGGTATTTATAAGAATATTGCCCTTGGCTGCAGTTTGAAAGAGATCACTGTGCGACAGGGACAGATGAAGTTATGCAAAGTGATGACGCTTATAGGAGAAAATGGCAAGAGTCTCATAGTTCTGGATACCATTTCTGATAATAGCGCTCAAGATCAAGGAAAGGTTAAAAACAAAAACAACAAATCTGCACCATCGGATTTCTACTTTGAAGATCTGTGAAGTAGTTCTTCAGTGTTCATCACTCAAACAAAGCATGAGCAGAAGGATTAGTCATGCAATAAATGGACGTAGTATGTGCTGTTGTCTCTGCATGCCATGGGCTTATTTGAAGAATAGGATCTTCAGGCATATGACTTTTTATATTTGGCCTTCAGAGTGAGACAGATGTTTGTAAATTTGAATACTTCTTTGTTCTTGCAGGCTTCCTGTAATAAAAGGAAGAATTGTACAAGAAGATGGTAAATAAAATTTAGTGGGTTTGTCATAGAAGTTCCTCACCATGTCTAGATTTATAGTTCCCGTGCATCACAAATAATTGAAATGACAGAGCAAGGGGGGAAAAGAGGAGAGAGTTATCAAATTGTGTATGAAATCTTTATTGATGATGTGGTGTTCTTGTAAGAAGTAGGTGCTATTTACTCTCAGTCAGAAAGAGATCTGAAGCAATAAATACAAAGAACTAGCAAAAGATCCTTTAAAAAAAAAAAAAAAAAAAGACATCTAACTTTTAAATTCATCTATAATAAGAATACTCTACTAAGAATAGATAGTTGCTGATTTATAAAAAGTGTGTATATGCACAAGAGCACACCCATGAAAGACTTGTAATTACTGAAGTAATGTATAAAATTCTGTCCCTTTAAATTTACTGATTGAAAAATGAAAAAATCCTGCTCTTTAAATTTTCAGCTTTGACAGAGGTTACATTAAATCTCTTAATCTCCCAAGCACTTACTGTCCTCTAGGTTTTTCACAGGCATTTATCCACAGGAAGTTCATTTCCAATCTGTATTTAAATCCAGGAACAAGGAGCCCTAATGGGTTCTACCACAGGAACTTTGGATGAGCTGGAAGAAAATAGATTCAAGTCCAGTAATATTCGGTTTCTATTTCAGCTTAAGCTAAGGCTCTGCTTATTCTTGTTGAAGACAACATATAGGAAAGCATTTATTTGGGGGTGAGGGAAAGGAAAGAAACAACCACAGTAAAAGATTTTTTTCTAACTTGAGAACACCAATGTGTCTTAGATTTTTCAGACTTCTAGCGGGTCATATTTGAATACATCTCTGGTATGGGAGTGTGAGGATTTGGAATGTAGCCTGGATTTTCTTCAAACTTCCTCAGCACTTTTTCATGTTCCTAGTAGAAACTGTAGATCAGATTCTTAGATCCTCGGATCACCAAGGTTGAAAAAGATGTACAAGGTCATCTAGTCCAACTGTCCATTTACCACCAGTGTTTCCCTTCTAATCCATGTCCCTTTGTGGAACATCTAAATATTGCTCGAACATCTCTAGGGATGGTCACTCCACCACTCCCTTGAGCAGTCTGTTCCAGTGTCTGACCATAATTCTGGAAAAGAATTTTTCCTAATATTCAACTGAACCACCCCTTGAGGCAACTTGAGGCTATTCCCTCTAGTCCTATCACTATATGGGACAAGAGGCTGGTCCTCACCTTGCAACAGCCTCCTTTCAGGTAGTTGTTGAAAGCTACGAGGTGTCCCCTGAGCCTTCTCTTCTCCAGACTAAACATTCCTAGCTCCCTCAGGCACTCCTCATAAGACTTCTTCAGACTCTTCATCAACTTCATTGCCTTCCTCTGGACATACCTTTAGGGCCTTGATGTCCTTCTTGTAGAGCAGGGCCCAAAACTGAGTACTTGAGGTGCTCAGTACAGAATGATCACATCCGCAGTCCTTTTGGCTGCACTATTTCTGATAAAAGCCAGAATGCCGTTGGCCTTCTTGGCCGTTTGAGCACATTGCTTGCTCATGGTTAGCTGAGCATCAACCAGCCCCCTCAAAGTCCATTTTTTCCACTGTCTTCCAGCCTCTCTGTCCCCACATTGCCTGGGATCGTTGTGGCCGAAGTGCAGGATCTAGCACTTGCTGAATGGTCATAGCTTCCCATTGTCCTGTGAGTGCACAATAAGACAAATTAGCATATTTCTGCATTGCTTAGTAGATGCTTTGCAGGATTTATTTATTTATTTTTTTTTTCCTAAATGGACAATTTTTGTAAGAGAGATGTAGTAATAAGTTATTAACATAACATAAAAGAAGACTTGGAGCTTTTTCAAATAGTTATAATGAATCTGTATCTTCGCTTTCTGTCATTTCTTTTGTGCATCTCAAAATTAATTTCCATTTCATTGAGAGTAAAAAAAAAACAACAACAACAAAAAAAAAAAAACAAAACAAACAAAAAAACCCAACAAAACTGGTGGTAGGCCTCAAAGTATTGCAAGAGGAAGAGGTGGATAAATGTCTTGGTAACTTACAGTAGTGCAAACAGGGAAATGGAAACGAATTGCTGATCTGTGTGTTTGACTTCTTAGTTTGTTTATATGTATGACATAGAAGGTGACTCATTGTGACTCAAATATTTAGTAAATTTTTTCCTCAGCAAATTTACAGGAGATTCGGGTGCTTGGCAGAGGATAGTGATGAGCCTGATAACTTGCTTTTTATTTGTATATTTATTTTTACTTTGTAAGGAATCAAAGCTCTGACTTTGTTCTGAATGTGTTTCTGAGTCTGTAAACTTACGTATAGTGGATTGTCCAACTTCGTTCTCTTATAAAGTTGGATAATCATTTGTAAGAGGATCCACAGTGTTTCTGAAACAAGGAAAGTATTATTTAAGATCACTTCACTGATTAAGCTGTAAATTATTTAAACAAGGCAGTCTTATGTTGACTTGTGTGCAGTGAGAGTTTTTCAAAGTTAGAAATCTGCTCTTTAATAAATTTGTTTAATGATGACACTTTTAAAACCAGTGAGTTATTTGGTCACATCAAGTTCTTGTTTGCTACAGATTGCTGCACATTGCCTTAATGGTTATGCATGTAACAGCAGAGATGATCAAATGGATAAATAAAATCAAGAGATAAAGGCCTGTGAAAGAGCTTTTAACTTGCAAGTTACATAGGTTTATGCTACGTGATAGTATTTTTCTCGATTGCATGTTTTTTCGTTCATGATCTCATGGATGGTAGCCCAGAAGATTCTTCTCCTCATCTGACTGCATTTTTCTTAATTTTCTAGGCTCTCTGACATTAGTCTTTTCTTTGTTTATGTCTAAAATTAAATTGTTGATTATTATGAATTTGTATAATTGTAGTAATAAAAATAGGATTATTTCATATTTTTCTTCATCCGCATGTCTCTGATCAAATTAAAAGGTATACTTGATCTTAGCAGACGTGAGATTTATAAATTATGAGGAGAATTGTGATTATATTGATGTATTTTAGGGCAGATAGTGGAAAATTAAGCTCTGTTCTTTCTTCAAGCCTTGACTTAAGTATGGTTTCTGAAGTGACCTGCATGTCTGTAGAAGCTTATTTTCTGCAGGTTTTAGTTCATTCTTATTTTCTTTTTCATATGTTAAAAACATACAAACTATTTCCTCCGCTCAACAATTTCAAGATACTGTTTTAGCTGAGGTGGTTTAGCTTAGATGATTCATTTCAGTCCTCACAGGACAACAGAATAACCTAAACATTAATGTTATGTTATAGTATGTATATTATTTAGGCATCACAACATAATATAATAAATAGATCCGCAGAGATCAAGGATGGAAATTTACAGCTGCATCATTTCTCATAATGCTTAATTTGTAAGATGTAAAGATAGGGTTATGAACTAGAAGTTACACAAAATTGCAGTACCTGCCAAATTCATAAATTACTTTAGTCATTTTAAATAGAGTTGAACTTATTAGGCACTGAAGGGTACAAGCCAAGAAATTACGGTCAAATGCTCAGGCTCATGTCACTAAGCTGCGGTTCCTCTCATTTCTATCAGCCACACTGAGCTTTGGTCTCCACGGATTTTTTTGTTATTGCACATAAGCTTTTGTGACTATCAGTGTCTTTTAGAGTTGCTCTTATCGTCACTTTTGTCTAGCCCATTTAACTGTAACGGATGGATGGATTTAAAAACCATCTGCAGCTACTATTAATATCATTCTTCAGTAGATGCATTTCCATAAGCATCTGATAACAGCTGTTGGAGCATAATAATTTCGTTTACTTCCTTTGTATCTGATTTTACAGCATCATTTTTTTTTCTTCCTTTAATAAATATTTCTTTATAAGAAAATGCTATTCATAAAATTCTAAGTGACTTCATTCCAAATGTCCACTGAAGTGTTTGAAAATAAGAATGAAGTATTTAGTGTATGTTCTGTTTTAGGATTTTAAAATTAACACAATTTTTAGTGGTATTTCTGGCAATAGCTTAACAAAAAAATGTGTAAATACAAATTTCTCTTACTTTAATTTCATTATATGTGTGATCTTATGGCAAATTAAAGAAACGATTTTCTGCAAAAGCTGTATTTATTGAAAGGTTTGGAACCTCTGTCATATTTTAATGGCTTTTGCTTTAATGATCATGCGTTCAGTAATGTGCTCAGTAGCACTGTTGCATTTAACTAGCTTCCTGAATAAAAAGATTATACAAATATAAAACATAGCATTTAATGATTAGAGATTATTGCTGCAGATTATATATCCGTGGAGAGGAAAAGGAAGTAAATTTGCCCAATGTGAATTTTTCTTCTTGTGCAAGTAACTTCAACTAATGTTAAATGAAAAGCAGACTAAAAAAGTAACCTTTTTAGAAATAGTTAACTGAAATTAGTCACGTTGCTTGTACATTGTTTTTGGAGCAATGGTATGTATTTCACCTGTAATTGTAATTTTCTTTCAAATCACTGATTGGTCAGACATCTCAGTGAGATTTTAGTCTCAGGTAAAAGTCTATAAGAGGAAAAATATATTTCATTTTATATTTCAGAACCACAGAATACAAGGTAATAAAAATATTACAGCAGATATTTACTTTCCTCATGTGTAGTTCCCAGTGTTTACTGTAGCTGAAGAACAATTCACTTACTTTGTTACATGTAAAAGCAGTAAAAAAACAAAACCAAAAAAAAACCCCATAAGTTGGTAATGATTCTGTATGTGCATTTAGATCTTGATGTTCCAAACAGAGTTGATGCCGAGTTGAGGTATTTAGTAATAAATGTAATGAATAAATAATCCCGTCTTTTCTCAACACTAAGCAGATGTAGAAGATGTACAAGTAGAGTTATTGATCCTTTTTCATTTGTGTCTAGTCACTTGGCCAGACTATTTTACGAAATGATCTGATCATCAGACTATTTTTTTTTGGCATTCCTCTGGAAAGGAAAAGAATTGTGACAAGATCACTTTCTGAATAAACTTTACAAGTATGTAGAATCATAGAATCCTTAGAGTTGGAAGGGACCTTGGAAGGTCAACATTTTTCTTGGTCTAATTGTAGTTACAACTAGTGAATGCAAACACTGAGCAGTGCTTGATTTTTTGTAATTGTGTTATTGTAGACTTCTTGTATTAAATGCTGACTTGTAGTGTTGTTTCTGGCCTGAACTAAATTTCCTGTGGGTTTACAGACGTATAGTATGAAGATACCAGCCAGACTACTTTAACATGAAAAACAAGTCTAGCATTTTTTGACAGCTGAAGTGCTTAACGTTCTGTTTTCTAGTACTATCGTTTGAAAGGATCAAAAGAAGCTTGATAGTCTGGAATTCAGCACTATCTTGCTTTGAAGATGAAGTTATGCTGTTGTGTTACCTAAAGCCAACAAATCTATGAAAAAAAAACATGGGAAATCCTGCTTTTTTCCTTCTTTTTTTTTTCTCTCCCAGAAAATACAGATGAAATGAAGAAGGAATGTTTAAGTGCTATTATTTGAATTTAAATGTATTTAAGTAATTTAAAGCTGTTTACCAATACAAATAAACAGAAGAAAAAACAACCCCAACAATTAATTAGTTCCACTAATTACAGCAGCAGTCTAATTGCAGAAATGTGAATGCATTTCTAGGGTTAAAGGTAGCATCTTGAAAGAGCTATCTTGGCTTTAGTTTTATATTTGAAAAGCTAGAATGTTAAACTCCTAAAAGTCTTTGATGACCCATATGCTAATAATTCTTGGCCAATATTACTCCTGATTACAAGGAAATGTTTCCTGGTCAAATCAGCTGCCATCTAGGATCACCAGAGGCTTCTTATTGACGGTTTTGAGTCCATGATTTTTTTGCATTGTTCCTCAGAGTTCTGTCTTGGATTATTTCTTTCAGAATATGTTTTTGAGGATATGATGCTATTTCTTTCCTCACCAAATGTCAAGGATGATGTAAGACTAAATATAGCAGTTGGAGAAGTGTTATATTTTGTTTTCTAGCATTAACTTTGGTGTAGTAACTGCTGCAAGTTTTGTAGAAATGGATGCATTGACATATATGAGAATTTCTCATTCTGCAGGCATTTTTATCTTCCAGCAGGTTTCATTCCATGCTCATAGTTTGTTGTTCCTGTCATATTGGTATGACTGCTTATTAATATTCTTTTATCATCGTTGTTTTAAGAAAGGACTCATGAAACATAGGGTACATTTCAGTTTTGCTATGTTATACCTCTGGATTTTGGATCTACCTTCTCAAAAGTATGCATTCAATAATTGCTTTTTTTTTGTGTGTGTAGCTACAGAAATTGTGTCAAAATTCCCAGAGGCAGTATAAACTGGAGCAGTAAGAGTTCCTTATTTGGGGAGTTAAACTTGTTATCTGCAAAAGTTTCTGGAACATTTCTTAATCTACCACAGCAATCTATGTAAGATGCATTGCAGAAAAGAAAAGAGGCTAAGAATTGAACTTGAAGACTAATTTTGAAAGTAAGAAGAACTGCCTGTTGAACTTACTTCCCTGGTTTGTTTTTCATAACATCTTCAGTATGAGCAATATGTGAAGTCTAGGTCGTGGTTTACAAGAAGTCATTTGTCACCTGATACTTTCTTTCCATGGAATACTTTAAAGGTTTTGCCAAGATATCACATGCTCTGTGTGCCTAAATGTGTTCTCAAAGTTGCTCTTTAGGCAGAATCATGTTTACCATAAGTGGTACCATTATTAGAAGACAGTAGTTCTGGGGGAGTACAGTTTTCTATGAAATTCAATTTTGAAGAGACACCAATAAGGGAATCAATATTAAATCTGAAGAATTGTACAAATTTTTTGCGTTCTCCTAATATATCTGCTATATATATATATATATGATATTTTGTTACCTAGAATTAAAGTTCATTTGAATTTATTAAAAAAAATCAACACTTAGTGCAGACTGACAAATGTTTTAAAGAAATAGTACTGTTCTCTTTAGTTTTATCTCCGGAATTAATTAAATGCAGGGGCAAGACATAGAAATAACTGTATTGCTTTGTTCCTGCAGAACAAACACCTATGTCACTTACAAGGCATTTGATATCTTCTACAGTTTCCTGTCTGTTTGTGGGAAATGTTTTCATTAGAAATTCATGTCTTGTGGAGAACCAGCTGAGCTCCAGGATCTGCAGCAGGTTGCAATCTGTTGGCCAGAATTAGAAATCTGATCTCCAACATCAAAAGGCCAAAGTCTGTCTGTGTGTGCTGCTTCTGAGAAAATACTTTGAGGCAGATTCTTAAAAAGAAGAATTCGCACCTGCTTGAGCTAATATGTTCTTTACTCTTTCCCTTTGCGTTTCTAGCTGCTTCTTCCTCTGCCCTCAGTCTACAGTCTTGTAAATTGGATTAAAATTCTTTATGTACTTTTCACTAAACTGATATGGTTTGTTTTAATCCATGTGAATTTATGGCAGATTAGGACAAGAGGAAATTTCTTCAAATTAAAAGAAGAGGGATTTAGACTAGATATAAGGAAGAAGTTTTTTATCGTAATGATAGTGAAGCCATGAAAGAGGTTGCCCAGAGAGGTGATGAATGCCTTCATCTATGGAGATGTTCAAGGTGGGGCTGGATTGGGGTCTGAGCACCCTGTTGTAGCTGTAGGTGTCCCTTTTCATTGCAGGGGAGTTGGACTGGTTGGCCCTTCCAATGCAAATGATTCTATGATTCCAGGTTATCTGAGCTTGTTTCCAAGAGTGATTGGTTTACTTCATAAGAGGTTGAAAGACTTTGTAATTTAGTCTGATTTTGGCTGCTGAACTTAGAATTACATGGAAGTCTTAAATTTTCACTACCTTTTACTTATTTTACAGTTAATTGCTTGCTGCAGGGTTTTGTATTTAAGTGTAGAAAATAAAATCATAAAATATTAAAAAACAGGTGAACATTAATTATATTTTCTTCATTTCAAGTTTGAGACAATAAATTCTTTGCTGCCAGCTGGGTAAGGGAAGGGATTGTCCTGCTGTGTTCTGTAATCTCACCTCACTAGGTGCAGGTTTGGGCACTACAATATGAGAAGGACATAAAAATATTAAAATATCTGAAGGAAGGATACAATGGCAGTGAATGGTCTAGAAAGGAATATGTATGAGAAGTAGCTGAGTTCCCTGGGTTTGCTCAGACCAGAGCAGAGGAGCTGAGGGAAGGTATTACGGTGGCTGCAGCTCTCCCAGGGAGCTGAGGAGCAGAGCTGAGTTCTGCTCTCTGTGACAGCAACAGGGCCCAAGGGTAATATGAAAAAAAAAAAAAAAAAAAAGGTGGAAATTAGCACAATGAAAAGCTTTCCCTAAATTTTGCGGGGTTACATGTTTACAGTGATGAACCCAAAATGTCCTGTACCTTTGCAGCTGCTTGTTGTTTCACAACCAACTCAAATGGCTTAAAATTAGTACAATCTCATATGTTTTCTTTTTAAACAGCACAGTAATTAGATCTATTTCTGTTATCATGTTTTAATTTCCAAAAGTAGGAAAACAATTTTGAAAATACATCCAATTTTGTATGTAATGAGGGTTGCTTAAAGTACTGACTATAGATAATGTGATCCAAGTAATTTTCTTCTAATTGAAAAGCAAACCACTTTTTTTCTATTTTTTCATAATAAAAATTTTTATTTTTCAATTTTTCATAATAAAAAATACTGCAATAGCTGCAAGTTACAGGAAAGCACTTTATCATCCATGCCTTTAGTGATGGTTTACTGTTTTGATCAAGTCTGTAAGGGTTCATGAAGCATTTTGCTTGATTTTAGGCATTATTCAGAAGTTGTCAGAGCTTTCCTTTATTGTGTTAAATATTTGGGCATCTTCGAACACTTTCTTACCAAAATAAGGTCAGTAGAAACCGACTAATATAAAATACCTGTGGTGTTTGTCTTCTAACAAATCTTCTACAGTACAGCTGAAACTGCGCTTAAAAAGTTCTATTGGATGTTTTTTGAAAGTGATCTCACTCTGCGGATATTTGTGGTTGATGAATACAATGTATGCAGTCTAGGAAAGGGGCCAAACCAGTGTTTATCTTCTAATTATTCCAGATTTGAAATCTCTTATATGACTATAGGTTTTTGGTTGCTGCTGTTGTAGAAATATTAGGCATTACATTTAACACAAAGGTATTTGTCCATTACATGAATATCTTATGTTTGGTCATTTGGTCATTGTTGCTAATTTTTTCTCATACAGGTTTCTAAAAAATTCTACTTGGAGTTTTTTTTTTCTCTGAATAGAATAATATTTAATCACTTGAATACATTACTTGTCTATCATTACTGTTCTCTCAGTTTTGATAAAAACAATCTGTTTTCTCATTGGGATTGTTATTTCTTCCAATACTTTAAGAATTTGACTTTTCAAAAGACAAATTCCATCTTTTATCTGAAGTAACTGTAGCTGTATGTTTCTGGAAGAGTCACTGGAACATCTTCCAGTGAAGAATGGCCACTTGGGTGTTCTATGTTTTGTTACACTGCTCTCATGAATGTGAAATAAAAGAGACAGTAGAATAGCTGGGACTTGATTTGAAGACAGCTTGATAGAACAGCTTAAGAATTCTGATGATGAATTTGATACTGATGTCATAGATCACTTTTGAGTACTTCGTTTTACTAAAATTCTACAAGTTCAATGATGAATGTGGATGCAAGTAATGAATGATTACTATCAACTGCTTTCCTGAAACCTCTTGTCTTAGCTTTTTAGTTAACTCTTTAGAGTCAGATGAAATGATGTGATGACACAGATTTGGTAGTCGCTCTTGCTCTTGTTAAGTGTTTTGCATCCATGAGAGGGCACTCTAGCATGTATTACAGATGTTGAGATGAGTTGCATAAACAGGCTAAAAAAAGCATACTTTTAGAAGTGTATCTTATGCTTATTTCATTTCAAAACTGAGGTAAGCTACTTTTACTTCTTTAGAGATATGAACAAATCTAAGTATGCAGAGAATTTTAGGCAATTTAGTATTGATACAGGTTGTGCATTAATAAAATGATAATATAAGAACGACTGAAATATTTCCTGTTTTGTGTTGCTGGACACTGAAATTATTTAAGTGTGTATATTTAACTAGATTATCTTAAAATGCTGAGATGAGGAGGGAATTTATGTTCACTGGAAAGAAAGGGATGAAAAGAAGACTTTAAATCCCTCTTTGTTTTCCAAGTTTAGTTAACAAATTAAAATAGTGATTTTTACCTTTTTGAGTTCTCTCTGAACACAGCCAAATAGTGTTAAAATGCAGAAACTATAAATCTGCCCACCCTAAGTTTAAATTGTAATAATAGGTGCAGCAGGTTTTCTACATGGGCAAATTAAACCTAATAACATGTGCCTAAACCCCTGAGTGGCTGCTGAAACAGTACCAAGTGCAAGCAATTTTCATCCTGTGGGGCTTGAAAGAGTTTTGCTGAGAAGTAATTGAAGTTAGCACCAGTTTTTTCCTGGTGATTTCATGTACTGAGTCTCTAGAGAATAAGTTAAAGTGCTGAAGCTTGAAAGCTTCCATGTTTTTGTGAGTTGGGAGGCTATCTAACATCAGAGTGTTATTTGTGCACCAACCCAACTGTTTCATTTACCAATTTATCGCTGGGGAGTAGTAATAGATTTTTTAAGTTTGAAGATAGATTTGAGCTCTGGCTGTCTACAAGAAAATTCATGATCCCATTGAGAAGATAGTGTAGATGCCGACGTGTTACAGGATTTAACCCTACTGTTACAGAGTTGTGTTTATTCGTACGCTTTTATAAATTCTATTTGAGCGCAATTTTACTCATTGTGTTCTACACTGTAAGATGAAAATGAAATGTGTAATTAATACTGGAAGTTGTGTTATTTGTACTATCAAGTTCCTAGTCAGTTTGCAGACTAAAACTGTCATGAAAGTACAAGGATCATCTCTCAGGAGGTGACACGCAACATCTGCGTTTGTAGTGCATAGCGTCACACTTTGCTCCTTTCCTTTGCTCCTTTCTACAATAGTATCTGGGTAGCTAGTTAGTTTTATGAAAGTACTTAAGCTAATTTTGGTAGAGAAGGAAATATTTAAGGTAATTGTTTGAAAAATCTAAAATATGCTACTGCATATTTGTATGTTAGGATATTATTTTGGTATTTTTGCAGAGTAGCTGATTTTTTTTTAAGTGACATTTTAATTGCATTTAATTACATTGCATTCTTCTGTTTTTCTGACCCTGACTAACGCAAATTCACAGCCTGTGTTAAAGCCATCTGAAATAAGCCAGTGAGAGAAGGGTTAGCATATTGTTTAGAAAACTGAAATCTTATAATTACACATGGAGTGAACAGGGCAAGATGTGGGTTTACACCTGGCACAGTGTGCATCCTGCAGCTGGGTACTCCCAAATTGGGAAAAGTCCAGATTCCCAGTGGGCAAAAGGCTGCGAGACTGTTGCCAGGTCAAACCCAGCATGAGTGGCTGGGAACTGTTGCAGGAAATGCTGGAGGAACCCAGCATAGGTAATGCCTGTCTTGCCAGAACTCCTTGGAGTTCTGTGGATTTACCTTATTGGAGGTTTAAACTACTTGTTAATCTTTAGGATTCTAGGTATAATTTAGTGAGGGTTGGGGATGTGGTTTTTTGTTTATTTTGTGGCATCTGATTCTTTGCTTGTTTTTCCTCCCGAGACCCCACATATAACTTTTTCTTCTCATTTCTGTGGTTCTGTTATTACACTGGGAATATGTGGAACTGGCTTGAGGAAGAATTGCATTTCTGACTTGCCTACCAGATGTCCCTATTGAGACAGGATACCCAAGAGGTTTTTTGTTAGAGCTACTACAGAGGCATTTAAATCATAGGAGAATGATGTCAGGATAGCTGATGAATTTCAGTGGCAACTTCAGCAAATCAGATGTGTCAGTGAGAACTTAAGCAAATCAGACAGGACATTTTCAGCTGTCCTTTTAAATTTGATGTCTTATTCTTTGTGGAGTTTGGACATACCATCTTTCCCTTTAAAAGTGTACTTTGTTATGACCACTGTTCCACAACTTACAACCTTAAAATCTTTTTTTAAAGACTTTGTATCTGTACTTAATGTATTTTGAGAAAACAGATTAGAACAGTTCAGAAAGCTATCAATCCTAGTATGTCAGTAATTAGTTGCAGGGAAGTAGGATGAATTGTTCATTGTGTCTGTAAGACTCATCATGGATCACTTTCTAATGTGTCATCCAGAAAGAACAGCCTGTAGAGAATGGTCTGTGTGTAGAGCTGTGTGGCTTAGTATTTGCCAGAGAGGAACTAGAGAGGTGAAGGATGTTTTGTGTGTATTTAAGCATGAAGGGATTTAATGTCACAAGTGCTTTATTCTACTTAAAAGAAAACAGAGTGAGTTCCCCTAATAGGAAAGCGAGAATTTATGGTATGGTGTTGAAACCCAGATCGTGACTAGCAGTGCTTCACACCATGTCTGTGGAAGCAGTTATGTTTTCAGAAAGGATGTTATGCAGAAGGTCACATCTTTGTCTTCCGTCAAGATTCCTGTGCAATGCAGAAAGTCATCTATATATTTTTACAATTAGTGTAAACTGTTGACTATAGTTAGAAAGTGGCAGCTGCTTCAAAAATTTCCTCTTTTTGAAACAATTTAGTCCATTGTTTCAGAGCCTCTGAATTGTACTACTCAAATGTAAGATAATTTTCACCTCAACAACTGGAGGTATATATGTAAATATGTCATACTATACAACACTTTTGTTTCATACAAGTAATCTTGTTTACCTCTCCTGGTCTGCTGGATGCTTCTTTATTTCATCTGACTACAAGGAGATACTGGTAAAATAATTTTCTGGAACTGGTATCATATCTATTTAGTGTGTGACATATCAAAGCTACTAATTGCCTCCAGTTAAATGGCTTCCTAATGATTTGGATGAAAAAAAAAACCAAAACAAAACTCAAAGCAAATCAAAATAACAAAAACAATTAAGGATAAAATACTGTTTCTGTTATTCAAAGTTTTTCACTTCATACAAATTTGAGTTCTTGCACCCATGTCTAGATGGGATAATTTTTTTTTTTTGTTTGTTTCATATGCCAGCAGAACCCCTCTGTTTTCATTGGGTTTGGGGGAGTTTTATAAATTCTTTGAATTTCACAAATAAAATTGGAGTAATTTTTAAGACCTTTAATGTTTTAACATCAAATTCTGGCATGTATAGGTAAACAGGCTTTGATTCAGTGGGTGCATTTCTTGCTGTCAGACGACTGTGAAGACCTTTCCATTCCCAAGTCTAAATTCAGGAAATCTGCAACTGTAAGAGTTTAGACTTTCTCACTTATACCAAAGAGAAAGGACGCATAATAGATTTGATATTACTGCAGAATAAAATGTGGTATGGGGAGACTTATATCCACCCTTTCCTGTCCTCTTCATATTTTCTATTTTGGTATGCATTAATATATCGACACATGATAACAGTTTTATTTCTATGTAATCTATGTAGATTCTATATTATGAGAAGGCTTTCAGAGTGCCTTCAGCACAACCACAAATTACATGTAGTAAAACAGTTTTTCTGAGATAACCATTTAATTAAGTTTAGGGATTTCTTAGTACAAGTAATATTTTTTTAAGCATTTTTTTATTTCTTTTATGGCCTTTGCACTAACATTTGCCAAGTAGAATACAGCTGTGAAGTCTTTCTGTAACCAAATATCAGCATAAATAAGAATTACAGTTTAGCTGTATTTTAATCTAGTGATAAAGGAATCTACTCAAAAATTGGAAGAATCTTACCAATGAGATACCTTCAAGAAGGTATCTCAATTTTGAATTCTCTTATGGGCTTGTGAAAAGGTACAGAATCAATACTAAATAAACATTGAATTCAAATATATGTGGGTTTTTTTTTTTGTTTGGTTTTTTTACATCATTATTGCTTATTCGATGATTATAGTGACAGATAGCTGTGCCCTAGATGATCTTATGTCAGGAAAATTATACATCCATTTGTTTTTAAATTGCTCTGTGATTTTACATTTTGTTAGTGTAGGTGGTTATATCTACTAACTGTTCCATGAATACCATCTGTAGAATACTAAAAGATTTGTGTTGGGAGTGACAGTGTACATTAATATTTTGACAGTTTTCATGACTTTTAGCATATCATTGTTGATGTATAATGCTGAAATAATAGTTTAGTAAAGGTATAAGAATGCTTTCAAGTAATGTATTCTGCCTTTTTACTTGCTTTGATGATGATATTCATAGTGTGTTTAGGAAAGAAGGAATGCTTAATATTTTTTTCCAGTTTAATATACATAAGACTCTAGTTTGAAGCCTGCTTTTATTGCTTACAGTGACTTATAAGAGTGTAATAATCTTTTTTCACTTAACAGTAATACCAGGAATAATGATCGGTTTAAGTCAGACATAAATTCTCCCGTCTAATTTTAGTTTTGGTTCTAGTATTTCATTTTAACTCACTGTATGCCTGTCCATGAACAACAATTAAAGCTTTCTAACAATGTAAAATTCCAAGAAGCCAGTCAATGTGCCCTGGGAATTAATCATTATAAAACCATACTGGCTGATCTATTATAAAAATATTTCCAAAGTTATCACTTATATTTGAATTTGCATAAGTTTTTTGAGGAGGAGCTAGCAATAAAGTAGAAAAAGGGTGACTTACTATCACTATTGATGTGCTGGTTGTAGCTCCCTTTTACGTGGAGTCTTAGTGTAAATGTGAATACAGATTCTTGGGACCCTGTGTGAATGTGTGCTGTAAGGGTGGGAAGCAAGTAGAGGACTCCAGTGTCATTCTATCATTGTATGAAGAAGTATTTGGCAACATTTAAAGCTTTCACCGTCTACAGGTCTTTGACATGCTGAAAAATAACTAAAAAAAATAATTTGAAATGTATTAACCTGAAATGTTCATGAAGGCCAGCTGCTGACAAGTGGTATCTTGCACTTGTCATGGCACCATCCAATACTACCACTTAATTTCATAAGCCCATTTTGTCTTGTTTTTCCACAGGGCCTTTGCCTTATTCAAAGGCATAAACAGGGTAACAGTGATCATATTTTAACATGTACTAGAATCCTCAATTTTTGTCTTCTGATATCACAGTACTTTATGATGGATACATTTAGACATTTTTGAAGTCTACGCTCAGTGAGAATGTCAAGATCAAAACACAAAGTTTTTACCTTTATCTGATTCCAGTACATATTGTAATATATATTTTCCATGTGGAATTTTACAGTAGAAAAAAAAGACATTTTGAATTACAGGCTCATTAGCTCCTGAAAAACAAATCACATTTTACCATGCTCAATTTGCAGTGTGAAAATATTAAACTGGATCTTTGATTTTTCAACTATTATGACAACAGAATTGTTCCAGTGTTAACTCAGACCCAGATCCAGCTTAAAAATAGGTGATATCGCAAAGAAGGTGTAGCGTGCTTGACTGGGAACCAGGTACCCTTCTATTTGATTTTCCTAGGCTTTGGCACCGTTTGTGTTTGCAGTTGATAAGGCAAGAGGTGATCTGTGGCTGGTTATCTTTAAGGAGCAGGTAAGAGCACCACTAGAAATCAGGATGGGTTTAAAGGAAAATGTTTAGATACTTATAGCACCTTGTACTACGTTTCTGTGTGGCTGTAGAGGTGATCACAAGATCTTGAGTATTTCTCCCCATATGCTGAAGCTGCAGGGAGCTGCTGAGAATTAAGCTCTTCTGTGGGGAATGGGAGACAGATGAGGATGCTCCAGGCACATCTGTGTTTGTTACTGGACTCTGCTGATTGCTCTCTTACTTTGGTTGTTGCTTTTGCTTACTCTTTCATACTGACTGACTTCTATCTCCCATGCTGTTAAGGGGACACAAAGCTGCAATGTTCTTAAAGAAGGAGATGGCAGAAGACTAAACACATCTTCTGGAATTGCTAGGCTCTTCTTTCCTTTTCACCGCTGCCATGTTTTGCCAGCATGACTACTTACGTTTTCTTTAAAGTATGACTATTCTGCGGAAATAAGAAAAAACAGACAGGTTCTTAAAAATATTATAATACAGTGCAAAATAGTTAATGGTTTTCATAAACAAATCCAAATAATTTCACAAGGAAATCAATGTTAGTTATTTCCCATGGGTTGCATTTTCCCTTTGGGAAGAAATGTGAAAAAATAAATGTAATTTGTAGAATTACAATGGCAAGGGAATGCGATAATAGACTACATTTCAGATCTGACTATTCACGTATCCACAAGGTTATTCTCACTTTGAGTATAAGAGTTAAAATTCGAGTTTCATAACTAGCTATTTGATAGCAGCTTAGTGGATGAACAAGAGAAGCCAAAAACTTGGATGATTGATTTAGTGTCTGATCATATTACATTTGTTACAACTTTCCTAAAAAAATAAATTTAATGCTGGCAAGAGGTGCCAGGCTGACTGCTCTGGAATCTTATTTATCTACTGTAAGAGAACTACTCTGACAGCAGGAGTTTGAAATCTCTCTTACTGCCTGAAAAATAAGCTTAGTGATATTCAGTGCAGAATATAAGGAAGAATTTGGTGCTCAAACCATTATACGTTTCTCTGCAGAGGTTACCAAGCTCTTGCACTGCTTCTGTATCTGCTTCTGTAGTGCAGAGAGGAGGGCAAAATCCTTCTCAAATCACTCACCGTGATTTTTGCTGGGCTTGCCTTGGCTTTAAAATAAATGTTTGTGTTCTTACATGTTGATGTTAGAATGTAACTTTTATGCTATTGTATTTTTTATATTCTATTTCTTTAATGATAGAAAATTGTTACCAATTTTACCAAAGAATCTTTGACTGATTTTAACTGCCTTCTAGTGTTTTGCTTTGGGACTGCATTTCAACTCAAGCTCTTGAACTTCAGTTTTGTATGCAACTTTTTGGCTTGACTTTCATCCTAAATAGCACAATAGCACAACAACAACTGTGATACACTGTGCAAATGTTGCAGGGGCGCAGTCTTTGTCTTAGTTGGCTCCTGACCCCTTAGTAGTATTGTAGATAAAGATTGTTTATAAAGACAGAGATTGTCTTGACTTCATAGTGTCTGTGGAGCAGCTGGGATTTGCATTTAGATTAGCCTGTGCGTAGCTTGCTGTGGTATGTCTGGAGCTGAGGAATGGCTTTGAATTTTCTATCTTTTCTAAATAGAATGATATGGAAAAGTGAAGTAAGGAGATAATATTTCAGTTGGTGATTTGATCTAAGCAGTGTAAGTTCTTTTTGAAAGAAGTTCAGAAGAACCTTTAACACTATACTTCTAACCATGAGTGACTGAGATGTGCAGATAATGTAGACTCTGATAATACTGAAATGTACTTAGTTTTGTGATGGAAATAGGGGAAACTGACATAAAATTCTCTTTAGAGCAGAATTGGATAATGCTTTGGAAAATATCTTAAAGCATTCACTCTAAATCAACTGATTTGGAATAAATGGCCACCTCTAATTGTTTATTAGATGGATGTCTAATATGCAAAGAAAGTGTCATATAGTTTAATTTTGCATTTTTTTTAAGTTTGATTTGAAATGAATGCTACTTCTCACTGGCTTATTGCACATCTAGCTTTACCAGTACTTTGGAAGTACCTACTGGTTATTTGTATTAAAAATCTGTTTTCTGGGAAAGTAGAGAAGAACCAGCAGATTCAAATCAGAAATTAATTTTCTAATTTGGCTCCAATTAAGAAAAAAAGTCCTTTTTCTTTTTTTTCCTCTGAAATGCTGGCTTTTCTATAAAGGCAGTCTGTTTCTTCCAGAGCTGTAGCAACTTCAAAGGGTCTGTCATGACTAGCACAGCTTGAGTAGAAGCAGCCAACAGGAGGCTGAATGTTTGTACAGCCTTTCTAATTCCACAAGGGACTAAACATGTTTGCTGTTTTATATGCAAATACAGAGATGGTGATATAATGTGAAAAGAAAAAAATAACACAAGATGCATTCTTTGTGTGTTTTGCACTGAATATGTCAAAACATGGCTAGTCATGATTAAATGAAAATGCAAGATTGGAAACAAGATTATTGAGTTCAAAGTTGAATGGAAGCAAATGAGACTTCTTCAACTTTGTTGGTTTTAGTTTTTATTACAATGCAGCCTACATTGTTGTAATGCAATACAGAAATTGTTAAAATTGCTTTCAATTTATTAGAATTATATGCATAAATGAAATTCAGGCTGAGATTTCTTTTATCTGTCCTAGGAATTGTGAGCAATTTTGGGAGCATTCCAGAAGAGAGAACATGACTATTGAGATTTGAATGTCTCCATAGTAGGAATATATGAGAGTAAAAAAGAAATCCTGTCAGAGGAAATATTGTTGCTGAGAAGAAGCAATTTGAGGTGGTTCAGAGAATATTCTTTTCTTCATATTCCACTGTTAAATCCTTACTGCTCTCTTGCTGTTAAAGTGGTACAACTAACATAACTAGCATAGCTCTTGCACTTTCACTTTACTATGTACAGCTTCACTTTTAGGTGAATTTGTCAAGTATTTGTGGAATTATAAGGGAGGCAGAAGGGTAAGGGTGTAGTGCAGGCACAATGGCAGAGGAGATTACCATATATACCAGCATAATTGTTAGAAAGCAAAGGAATGGCATTGACTTTGTACTGCATAGTTGTCACTGCTTTGACCTCTCAATGTTATGACCTTGTGTTAAGGTTTTACCTGCAAGTTTCAGTGTATTCCAAGAGGAACTCACTGCTGCAGGTAAAGGGAATCAAAACTATGAGCATCTATCTGAATGTACTCACAACATTAACATTGAAGAAATCCAGATATTACTATTTTGCTTGAAGAAGGAAGCTTAACGTCATGAAAAACTGAAACAAGTAAAAATGTAATTTTTCTGTGCTTTTTTTTCAGAAATGGTGGAGGAAAATATATAGCTTGTGTAGCAAGAAGTTAAGAGTAAGGTCATTTAGTGTCTGAACCAAACAGGCAGTGTAGCAGTTACTTGAATGTCTTTTCAAAAGGGAAAAGACCATACAGCCCCTCACTACAAGAAAGAATACAGGCCCTGAAATGTGTCCAGAGAAGGACAGTGAAGTTGGTGAGGGCTCTGGAGCACAAGTCTTATGAGGACTGGCTGAGGGAATGGGGGTTGCTTAGTCTGGAACAGAGGAGGATCAGGGCAAACCTTATTGCTCTCTACAGCTACCTGCAAGTAGATTGTGATGAGGTGGGAAACAGTCTCTTCTCCCACGTAACTAGTGAATAGGACTGGAGGGAACAGACTCAAGTTGCCTCAAGGGGTGATTCAGGTTGGGTATTAGGAATTTCTTCAATTTCTTCCCTGAAAGGGTGATGAAACACTGGAACAGGCTGCCCAGGGAGGTGGTGGAGTCACCATTCTTGGAGGTGTTCAAGCAACGTTTAGTTGTTCTACTAAGGGTCATGGTTTTAGAGGGGAAATACTGGTGGTAGATAGACAGTTGGACCGGGTAATCTTAGAATCTTAGAGGTCTTTTCCAACCTTCTTGATTATATGCAGGAAACTGCTTATTTGTTTTTTTTGGTTGTTTTTTTTACTCTTAATGAATACTGCTAAACATCACTAATAACTGGCATTTTTTTTCACAAAATCATGAGCAGAATAAAAATGAAACATTTTTCCAAAGCAAAAAAGGAAAGCGATTGCCTGGTTTTCATCGATTTCTGTGGAGAAGCCCTCAATGTGCAAAAATCTGTATGGTTTGAGTTCTAAGACCTTTCATTTCTGCTCAGATATTTTTTTTTCCTTATGCTTGTATATTTGAGGAGAAATCACCCAGTACAGTGATTTCTTTATTATGTAGCTAATTTTTTTGTGTGTGAAAGATGGAAGATCTGATTCAGCAGAAATTCTGTTGGGACTTTGTCAGATTTGTAGTGTGTATGTGGAGAAGAAAAGTGATATCTCTTTTTTTACAGGTAGTGAAGTGAGGCACAGAGAAAAGGAGAAGTAGCTCCTCAAAGGAATCCTGCTACCCAGATCTCATTGATTTCACAGGGAGAATAGGCACTTAAATATCTTTCTTGATCTTCTCAGGGGCAGATCCCTAAGGAACTCATAAGAGGTCTATGATACACTATCGTTATGAACTTGAGTCTTCCAAATCTTGACCTATTTCCCTGCCTTGTCTTTCTCATAGGGAAGTTTTACCATCTTTCTTCTGTCTCATCTTTCTTTGAAACAAAGACGAAAGGAAGGCTTTAGTGGTATTTCTAGCACAAATAATTTCAGGGAGTGAGAGGCACAAGAAGAGCAAGGAGCTCTTGTATATTCCATTCTCTCTTTGATTTTTTTTAATTTTCACACAATAATCAAAATGTTTTTTTTCTGCTGGTGTGTGTATCTGAATATTGCAGACCCATTTTTGACAGTTCATTTGACCTAAAGCATCAGGGCAAAGCTTTGCCAGTGGTTAATATACTTAGTATTTCTGTGACCATGAAGCAACCGTCTATAAATATGTTACAGCAGTTGTACATGGCTGTCTGAAGTAGTCTGTCTGTAAAGATTTATTTCCAAATGTTCTTTTACCCTTTTTTAACAAGCAGCTTTCAAAGGCTGTTTATGTTTTTGGCAGAACTGTGAGCTTTCTCTCAAAGCTACTCACATTTCAGGGAACAGGTGACTCTCATACTTCGTTGTTTATAAATTACGACTAAACTACTTTGTCAGTCCAATGTATTTTTAGAGCAATCATAGTTGAGTGTATTGCTAACAAGTTCCAGTTACTATTTAGCATGCCTAGAAAGTTTGTTGTTTTTTTTTTTTATTTGTCTTTAAGCATACAAACCTCAAGAGTGATCTTAGTATGTTTAAAATGTTTTCTGCGGAAAAAAATTCCTATATATATTTGAAATAATGACTGATTTTTTTCACTGCTTAGTAAAGGAGAGCACTCAAAGATTGTTGACAAATGATACAGGCAGGAACACACGGGAAATCATAAAGCATCTGACCATTCCCAGGGAATGACCTCCTCATCTCTTGGCTAATTGAACAGAAGAGCCACTGCGGAACTTATTATTTTAGATCTTTTGTTTTTCTTTTAAATTCTGGGTTAGTTAGAGAGAGAGTTTTGGGAAGCTGTGTAATGATCTGCACTGGTTTGTGGCTCAGTGATGGAAAGAACTTGGCACGTGGTACCCATAGCTTCTCTGTTAGAGTCATCTGCTTGTTTTCGTTGAAGTTGTGCCAGTGGATAATTTGGCCCCCGGTATTCCAGGAAACAGAAAAATGGGTGCTGAAACCTGCTTGTATCACTAAGCTGTAACCATATATCTTTTACTGTGGGGGAGAGGAATGATTTCCTTTTTAAGGAATGATGTATCGAGCTCTAAGGTCTGGCAGAATGTTTCCTTATATTCATGTATCAATAAAAAAAAATTATTTCATTATTTCTATAGCTAAGTATTAGAAAATAAAATCAGTGCAGTTAAATAAAAAACCTCTAAAGCAAGATGGCATTTCAGATAATCACCCATGAAATTAGATGCTTGCTGTAGGGTTGTCCAGCTCCAGAATGTCTGCTTTCTCCTTCAGCTGTCCAGCAGTACTTTGATTTTCTTCCTTGCTCAGCCACTGACCTCTCTCATGTGTGTTGGCTTGTCTCCATTCTGTGATTAATGGCACTGCTTTTGATTTGATCTGACAAGTCACACTCTACCCAGGCAAAGTGGCAAGGCCTGTGGCGAAAATGCTACCTCTGCATGGCAAGGATGACCAGGAGAAAGCTCTCTATCATAACTACTTCTTTCCAGGTTTGGGGAACCAGGTGGAGCTCCTTGTCTCCTTTGCCCTTTATTGTGGCAGAAGCAAAAGTAGTCAAAATAGATGGGAGCAGCTCAGTAGCCTCGGCATTTTCCTCTCTGGATGGCAGTGAATCTTGCTCAGCAGATACCTCTGCCTGAGGGGTTCTAACCAACTCTCAGGCTTGTTTTATCTCTCTTCTCCCTTTCTACAGTTTCATGGGATGAGAGGCAGTGGGAACATGAATTGCGTCTGAGAGTGTCACAAGGGTACAGAGTGCTCAGGTCACATAGTGACATTCAGGAATATAATTTTAAAACAGAAACACGTATTGGTTCTGTGTATGCTAATACTAGTTGCTGTCTCACTATGAGAGATCAGTGTTGCAGAGATGTTTGGAACTAGACTTCCTTATGATCATAGTAATTGTTATCTTGCTATTCATCCCATAGCTGAGATAAGAATACCTGAAGGAAAACAGCGTGCTAGCAGCACTGCATTTTAAGATGGCCATAATATACTATTGAAGCCTTCAGTAAAAAAGAAAATTATCTGTTGAGGAAGTTTTTCTTTTCTAGACAAAATACCTAAAGCAGCCTCGGTGTTTTCACAATATGACACAGTTTAGATATATCTCTGAGTGTCTTATAGAGAAATGTAGAAAGTCTCTGAGTAGCCACCAACTATGCACATCATAATGGTTTGGGGATTTTAGAATTGCATTTGTCAGTAATACACAAACACATAAGGTAGAAAGGGATAGTTCTCAAAGGCTTTATGTAGAGAAACATGAATAAGCTATGTTAACAGTATACGGTCTGAAAAGATAAACCACAGTGATGGGAAAAGTACTTTTCAAATGTCCCCAGATGCTCACAGTAAATAAGTAAATTCATCAAACTGAATAATAAGTAACAAATCTCAGTACTGGTAGACAAATCCAGCTGTCACCAAAGTCTGTTTAGAATTTTGTTTTAACACAAGTGAGATGGAGAGTTACTCATAGATAACTGCATGAGAAGGTTTAAAACAAATCTGACAAGTCTGATATTTTGTCCCATCCCTCAAGCACATATATGCCTGCTTCCTTCTGAGCTTTAATCCTGGAAAATCCTGTTGCAGCATGTTTGCAAGTTCTTTATCTTTGTCTCACTGAGGTCACATCCAATAATTGATTGGTGAGCAACTGTAAAGCATGGTGTGGCTTTCTTTGCTATTATCATAAGTAAATCTCACATTTCTTTTATCTGTGTTCCCTTATAGAATCACAGGAAAACTCAGATTACCTTCAGTCTCTAACTCATCTTTTTTTTTTTTTCTGCTGTTTGATTTATTTATTTATTTTTTGTTATCAGTTAGGTCAGTCTTTTAGACTGTTAGTTCCTTGAAGCATGCACCACCATATTTTGTGATGTGTGTATGTATTTTTAGTGCAAAGGCACCTTGACCTAGCTGTGATCTGTGGTGTAGGTAGCTATTATGCAAATTTTAGCATTTAATATCCTTGAAGAATTGCTTTTCAGAAATATTGATTGGCAGCAGTTATCTGTGACATAGTGAGAAGAGGAAGAGAGTAACATTTTAGGCGTATCCTTGAAAGCAACCTTTTAATTTTGGAGATGCAAATGACAAATCCAACATATCACAGAAATTAAGCAATAAATATATGCAGCTTTTTGGGCTTCTTGTCATCCTAGCTTTGCTGTTAGCTTGGCAATGGCTTGAGTTCTAAATTATCCTGATTGGTTGTTTTTACAGGCCTTATTTTAGCCTGTAGTATAGTTTAGAACACATTATACTTACGTTGGCCCATAATGTCAAGGTGGATAGTGGTGGTATGACAGTAATATCTGAACCCTCCTGACAATATTTTGTTACGTTTTGTTGCTATTACAACGCAAATGGCAGCAGAGGGGGAGTCTGAGAAAATGGTGTTTAACACAGAAGTGCATCTGAAGCAAAGGTGTGTCAGTGAATTCCTCCATGCAGAAAAATTGATCAGTGCTTGCTGAATACTTATGGAGAACAAGGAGTGAGGCAGTGGGTTGTGCATTTCAGCAGCTGTGACAGCAACAGTGGGTTATTTCTGCTGATGCAGATTTTTATGTGTAGCATGCAGGCTTTTGTTCATCACTAGCGAACATGTGACTTTGTTGAAAAGCGCTGTTTTTTTTAGCTGAGAATGTGCTGTATGAGTGTTATTGTGCTCTTTCTATCCTTTGTAGATCCTGCAGAAGCAAATAGGAGGCATTACTTTTGGAGCAATCTACGTGAGCTTCAAATCCTATAAAAATATTTTTTTCACTTGCATCTACTAAGGTCCTCTTATGCTGGCTTGTGCTGAGCTCTCTTACGCCACTGCTCAACTTCCTTGCTCAGTGTATTTTCAACACTAACATGGTGTACAAATAAGCTGTTGAAAAAACAAAAGCTTTCTGAAAGCTTTCAAGGAGGTGAATGCAGACTGTGCTACTTTCCAGTTATTTAGTTCAGCACTGGCTTTAACTTAGCCTCCAAGGATGTCCCTGAGCCACAAAACAGCATCAAACTGAAAAGCAGCCTGGTCAGATTCTCATACAGTTTTGCACAGCTTCTGAACACTTTCAACTTTTTCTTCTTTCCTATTGTTCATTTCTCTTAAGGAAATATAAAATAAAAAGCAACAAACATGCTAAAATGTTTAATGATGTTAATGGAAACAGCGCATAAGAGGTGTTGAAATAACTGCTTGTGAAATCATCATCTCCTTTGGCTTTCTTTCAGTAACTACCCTCAGCAACAACAGTAAACAGTGTATTTAAAATTGTATGATGATTTTAGTTGTTTTACAAGACAGATTTCTGTCAGTCTGTTCCCATACAGACTGTAAACAGTCTTACAGAGTAAACAGTTCTTAGTTTTTTTGCTGAAGAAAACATTTTAAATGTCAATATCTTGTTTGATTTCTATTTTGAGCAGAGACGCAATAAATAGGCTGCTTTTAAAAGTTTTCACTTGTATATGAGCCTTATCAGAAACCATTGTTGCCTTCAGTAGTGGCTGCTGTGTAAACTTTTTGAAAATCATGATATGGTAAAGAAGTTTTATGCATTAAAGACAAATCTCGTTCATGTTTGCATAGGTGACTGGATCCTCTAGATAAAATGAATTTAGGCTTAACTTGCTTATGCATGCAAGAATGCTCTTGATGAGGTAAGGATGGAGCACACTAACAGTTCCCAAGGAAGGAGCATTCTGTGTTACTGTGTCACTGATGGTCACTGACTCTTTAAAAGAAGAACTGAGCATACAATTTTCATTTCAGTTTGTTGCAAAAAGAGAGATATTATGCACGTACAGTATATAGAAAGCTGAAATCAAAGGGAAGGGAATTTCAGAATTTATCTCCCAAAGGCTAACACTGCAGTTTTGAGGGTTGTTGAAGTGTGAATTTTCTGAGATTAAGGAAGACATCTCTAACTGAGAGATCAGAGGAAGAATACAGAAACCAGGTCTGCGGCTATGACCCACAGCAATTTGAATTTGCAGAACAAACACTTCATGCTCACAAAGGCACACTTGACATAAAAATGAGAAGGTGTAGAGAAGGGAATAATTTGTGGACATAGCCTCAGTTACTTTTTCTTAGTTTGTTTTTGTGAAGAGAACAAGATAGATGCGTTTTTTAATAAATGCTAAGACATTGAGAGAGGCAGTATTTAACTGCATCTGAACTGTTTTAATCCTCTATTTGTGTGGGTAACGTTAGGTATTTGATCGTATCCTTGGTCTTCAGCAGTCTAAAGGCATAAAGATCAGGAGATAGTTTTCTCTGACAACTATAACACAAATGCTTTTCTTCTCTCCCTCCAAGGCATTTCAGTCTCTGTGACCGGTCTTTCAAACTCAGCTTCTGTAATTTGTCAGTGTGCTGCTGAAAGAAAATGTCAGCTACATTCTCTGTTGAGTTTTCTGACTGTCATCAAATATTAAATTTTCAACAGTATATGAGGATGTTGCACTTGAATTTCTGGAATAATCATTTCTGTGTGACATCCTTCTGCTTTAGTCAACAAATCTCAATGTGTGGAAAGTCTTTTTTTCTTTCTTTAGATTAGGAAATGACCAGGGATTTCCTTGATGGGTGAGCTGGTGCATTAAGTGCCATAAAGATGCAAGGCTCTGTGTTGTATTGTAGAAGCAAGATGCTACTGATCTACATATTTTAAAATTGGTGTTTACAGGGTATTCCCCCCTATTTATTTTTTTTTTTTCCAAATTACGTTCATAATGTCAAGCTTCAAACTTTGGACAGTTATGTAAAAGTTTTGTCATATGGCCTTCTGTTTTCTCAACAACAGTAAGCATCAAGTCATGCTGGAGTATTTTGCCTAATTCTGTTTTGTTTCCAGATGTTTGAGATCATAGAAAAGCTTGTCATCAAGTCAAACCAACATCTTTGTCACACTTTGGCCATGTTTGACTTAGTTCTGTGACAGGGATTGGGTAAGGGGACCCACAAACAGGTCCCTGGGAGGGTGATGATGTGAAGGGAAAAGCTAGGAAGATGGGCCTAGATGAGGAAAACAGCAGCAATGAGCTAAGGGAAAGAACTTAATTTACTTAATATAATATCTGAATGTGAGATAATACAATGTTATTGGAATTGAAGCTAATAAAGGAAATGAAATGAGTGTCCAAAACTGAAGTCTTTAAACTAATGCTATAGGCAAGATATCCAGGTAGGAAACAGGGCAAAGTGGGGAAAAAAAGAGAGACAGTTTGACAATTTTAAAAAGGTTATTTCAATGTTTTGGTCTGTATGGAGTTCCTCTTTCACAGCACATAACAGTTCTGTGGTCGTGGAACTCCTTTGTCAATCTAGATTAACTACACTACATTAGGATTTGCTTGAACTAAAGTTTCTGACATTTTCAAACAGTGCCATGTGTTTTCAGAGATGCTTCTGTGCAAGAGCCATCAGGTGTGGTCATTATACCTTCTGAGTGTGGGATATTCACAATTCAGACAAGCTCAATTGGAGATAATTGACTTCTGTGTTTTATTTTCCACATATAGCACTAATGTGCACTGTTACATTGGAAGCCTTTGAAGACCTTTGAAAAACCAAAGGACATACGTATGGTGAAAATCTAATTTAAAAGCAAATTCCTAAACTTAATGTTTGCTAGATTTTCATTTATACGTATAAGGAGAATGAAAGCACAGTGCGGTCTTGTAAAGCCTTAAAGGTTTGTAAACCAGCTTTGGTAGTGCTAGGAATTCTGAAACTTTGACTAAGCAGACAGAACATGGTATTAGCTTTCCTATACTATTGCTCAGCAGAGCTAAAATAAACTGTCATATTATGTGACCTATAAGTGGTATTAGGTATTATTACCTTCTTGTTATCCACTTGAGCTCTAGACCTTTACTAAAGATTGTTTACAGAAGTTATTGAATGCCACTGGTTTTAATTTAAAGTATTGACAGGATGGCATTTATGTCCCTAAACATGAAAGGATGGAATGAGATAAATTTTAAGATGACTATCTAAATTAATATGATAAATACAGAACAAATTTGTGTGCTCTTACTTGCCATGAGTGTCTTTGTACGCTGATGTGTCTGCCATTACTTTAACGGCTTCTACCATAGTAAATTGAAAAGAAAAATACATTAAAAGAGTAATTCACTGCAGAAAAATCTTTATAATGATAAATTTGTCTGTAATGACGTAGACAATAGGTTATGAAATATAGATTATCTTCATTTAACAACAGATTTGAGTTTGCTTACTCAACAGCTTTCTCTTATCATTATTTTTTTTCTTAACAGTTTCTGGAAATTTGTTTCCTTAAAATTTATTTTATTAATAGGCCAACGTTTTCCTCTGAACCTTGAATAAATTTGACTATTTTTTGTGACTGTACAACTTGGTGAAGCCTCTTAGCCTGTCTTTTCTACAGCTGCTATGAAAATACCGGATTAATCAAAAGATTTCCATACCCTTGGGTGCAATATGTCATGAATTGTCTTTCATTACTAATGTGTGCTATTTCTGTGGTTGGAACATCTGCTGTTTATTTGGAAAGGTGTAGAAATATTCATTATATGGTAACTGGATAATAAAGCTATTGAGCTTGAGATAGTTGCTTGTGCTAAAATCTAAACTTCTTGTGCAGAAGGCCAAACCCTCTTTGAAATCCTTGATCCATCTTTCTGATTAATTAAATCTGTTTTACCTTAGCAGTAGTTTACTGCACTTAGGTAACTGTTGCTTGTTCATAATTGTTTGGTACTTTAAATATGCCTTGTTGGTTATTATATGCTATCAAAATCTAAATCTAACTATATATGTGTTTTCTAGAAATAGTCAATAGTCCCATATGTATGCCTCTGTGTGTAAAATGATTGTTTGGTCTTCAGCTGTTTTCATATATGAATCTTGCATACAGATGTTGTTTCTCTAATATGATATTTATTCCTAGAATCACAGAATCATGGCTTAGATTGGAAAGAAACCTTAAGGATCCCTGAGCTTGAATCCCCCTGCCATGGGCAGGGCTGCCAAACACACCCTCAATCTGTCCAAGGTCCCATCCAAACTGAGCTTGAACCTTTACTGCTCATACGAGTTCAGTAATTTTTTTATGAACAGTATTAAATTACAATTCATTAGTAAACCATTTGTTTTCCTTGCACTTGAGTAAAAAATTTTTATGGCACCTGAAATATTTTTTGGAACAAAAAATAATTTAAAATCAGTGATAAAATTAGTAGTTATTTATGTTCTAGTCATCCTAAATATTTCAAGGAATACCAAGCAACATTATGACAGATTGTGACTGAAGAATATCATAAACCCCTGTGGAGCAAATTCAGTTCAACAGATTGATTTTGGTGGAGGATTTATTAATATTTTACTAAATGGTCTGCTCTGACAATGAATGCTGTATTCAAAGAAAGTTTTCAAGACAAGAATTGGTTTTAAGAAGACCTCAGTGTTAATTCCAGCTTTTAAGAAAGGGAGAGCAGAGCAATTCTGTGGAAGAGAGTAAGTTTTGCTTAGAAAAAAAGTGAGCATTGTTAGAAAAGAACTCCTGGTAACCCACAGCAGTATTACTCATGTCTTTGTTCGCTGGAATATTGAATTGTTTTGAATGTTTTCATTGCTGATTATTCCCTGGGGTGTCTAACTGACTTATTCCGTTTTCATGAGAATTGTCTATCCCTGGAAGCTGCAACACTTTCATTTGCTGTCTCACTGACCGTTTCACAGATTTCCCCATTTTATCTGCCAACGCTGATAATTATTTTAGTAATAAGTGCTAGCTCAATAATGCTTAGTCACTCAGGCGTCCTCTCTCATTATTTTTCTCCCCTGGGGGCAACCGATCTGAAAACTATCTCTGTTCTTACCTGGGGCTTAAAGATATGAAAATTCGTTCAGATAACAGTTATTTTTCCTGCTCTCTTCCATGATTAATAATATGCTGAGCAGTTGGTATAAATTGCTTGCTCACTTGCAGTCTGCTTTGAATCCAGCTTGTTATCCCAATTGCACAAGGCAAATAGAAAAGTTGAGTGGGATGTTAATTGTACATTTACACTTGAATATCATGCTGCAAATATTATTGGTAGATTACTTGCTTACCTTTTTCTAAGGAACCTGCTGCCAGAACTGTTCTCCTGTTTGTTTTTGTTTTTTTCTCAGCTCTCAGCAGGAGTCTGCCCACAGCTGAGCCTAGGAGCCTTGGCATGCAGAGGGTATTCCCAGTTGGTGATTATTACTGTCACAGCTGTTAAGAGCTATAGCTATGGGCAGTACTAGTCTTTGCCTCAAGAAGTTTATGGAAAAGTAGTGAAGTTATCTTAGCGAAGCTATCTAGTAAAGCTCAAAAGATAGGGGAAAAAGGGCTGCTCAAGATCTGCGCTGTCACTCTTAGTAAACCAAATGGGCTGTTGTATAACTACAATTCAGGGTCAAGTAATCTGATCATTTAAGCATCACAGACACTCAACAATATGTAGCTAGCAATCAGTGGCTTAGAAAAGGGACACTTTCTTATGTAACTTTATTATGTAGTATTTAAGTTTGCAGCCATTCAATCTACTTTTCTCGAATGCATGCTACACTAATAGGTATAGCCCTGATCAGTGTGGTCAGCAAAGTTAAAGGCATTATTCACCTCTTTTATGACATAGTGTTAGAAAGTAAATCGGATTAATAAGCTTATCCATTGGCTATGAAAGGAACCTATGGTTACTGTCATGTACACGTGCGTTTTAGATGTCTGAAGTTAATGAAATCACCACAAAAGCTATAGAAAGAGAAAATAGCATTCTGTATTGCCATTTGGCAAGACAACCTTAAATTAGGGAGGAAGTAGAAAGTTAAGTATGAAGTTGAACTGCACAGATCACACATGCCTGTTTTGCCTCACACAACCATATTTTGTGATATCATCAGTATAAACTTCTGCTTGACTTTGTAGTTAGAGGAAAAAAAAATTCTGTTGTCAGAGGAAATGAGTGGCAGAAGTGTTGCTTGTCAGACACAAGGTGCCTGTGGCAGGTGAGTCATATTCTGTTTTAACTTAGCTGGCACTGCTGTAAATAAAGCCACAAAACTTCATTCAGTGTGTTTGTCAAAACTACTTCCTTTATACAGGTATATTGACACAAAGTTTTTGGAGATGCATGTTCTATATGGAACATTGCTCTCTGGATAAGCTTTTGTATGAGGCGTCAAATGTTTCCCTGGAAAGACCTGTTTTGTAGTTATTAGTATAGAACTGAAAATCATGATATTGTGAACTCTAGGCTGCTTGGATACTTGTACATGCTATTGTATTTAAAATGCTTTCTTCATGAGCAAAGTTAAGCTTGTGTCTGCATGCTTGTACCATTGCAAATAACCCTAATTTTCCTGATTTTCTTTTGGTAGTGTTCTTGGTCTTGCTGTAATCTACATCTGTCCTATTGTTCAGTCTTTCTCAGGGTGAGTTGTCTCACACAGTTTACTTTCTATGTACTGCTCTGTCAGCATCTCCTGATTCTTTCAAAAATCCTTAAACACATGACCATACTGTTTTAATGTATTTTCCCGGGCCAAATATTTTTAAGTTGTTAACCTCTTTAACCTTCTTCAACCTGTACACCTTCAGAAATGTTATGCGTGAGCATCAAAAATGTTTGCTTCCTGGTAGTGTGGAATGCATAAAAATGCATACTTCAATGTTCAAGAGATGCAAACCAGAAACTATGAATTGATTTTTAAAAAATGTAATGCATTGGCATTTTTCCCAGAGACTTCTCTTCTGTTAGGCAGTGAAAAAATATTCCACTTCTATTGTCTAATAAGTCTTTCTAAGCATCTGCAGAAGCAAAATATTCTATTGTATGAGAACTTTTGAATCATGGCCTGAACCACTGATTGATCACCTGGGGCAAGCACTGAGTCAGCCATGGGAGCACAGGTGAAGGCAATTCAGCTGTGTGACCAGAACAGATGGAGCCTGGCTGCACCTCCCCTCGACCTCATTTAAGGCTGACTGCTGCTAGGGAACGATCTCTTTCTGGAGATGGCTCCCTTTGGAGTTTCCCTGTGAGTCCAGGACATGGGTGAGCACTGTCATTTATTTTCGATTATTCCTTTCCACCATGATAATCTTTCTAGCTATACGCTTTGTAGATATCAGCCTAACCTCTCTGTATATTTGTTGATTATACATCTATGTTTTTTCAGTGTCAGTGTTCGTCTGTCATGTTGCCGTTGTTATATGAAATCTAGAGAAATTAAACTTTTCTAGGTTCATAAATGGTAAGCTGTCAGCTCTGTTCTGAGTTAGAGACTTAACTTTTTGACAAAGTTGAGCCAACACCTGTTGCAGTTTGAAAGCTGTAGGATAAGAATGGAATTCTCACTCTAAAGTTAAGACACAAGCCAGATTTTATAGTAGTATCTCTAGATCCTTCATCAGAAGTTTTGTTGATTCCCTCTAATGTGTAGGCCCAATGATTTAATATAGTTATGTCTAAGTGTGGAGACTTTACTCTCTCTAAAAAGTTAAATATTTATACTTGGTTATTTTGCTATTCACTTGATTCACCTATGCCTTTTTGGGAGGAAAAAAATAATAATTTTCCTTCTACATTGTATAATTTACACTGTTTACAGCACTATGTTGATTTGAATCTCTGTGACAAAAATAGAAGTTCATTTTCATTTTGGTTGATAGAACTACATATCTGTTACTACAGTGTTTTTCATTATTTCTATGAGGAATTTGAGTATGTTGTGCTGTTGTTAGCCTTTGTCTGCAGTTTGTTAATAGAAATCCAGCTGAGCTTTTAATTCTTTAATTCTGTTAGGAATTGTTTCAGCTGAAGTAACTTTTCACGGCATGAGCAACTTCACCATATGCTTGGCCTGCTTGTTAAGCTGGATGACATTTTTTTCCCAGCTCCCCTTTCTAGAAGTATTTTGACTTTTATATCTCTCCTTATTTTTCTTCTGCAGTACTGTCTACTTTATGATACTGGATATTTAGCATGGATTATTTGATCTTGTTTGTCTGGTGAGCTTGAATGACTAGTTTGAGGTCTTTCAGTGATTTTTTTTTTTTTTCTGATATTTTTTCTTCAAAAAATTACAGTTAGATTTTCTATCTTAGATCAGATAAATACTATTAAGTTTCACCAGGTCTTTCCATTTCAATAAAATATATATTTATCACTTCTTTCATTTTCATATGATTTTAATTCTGCATTCAAATATTCTTCTGTATTAATTATGGTTAGGTTCCTCTGGCTTTAATGAAAAATGAAAGGAAATGGAAAAAATGGCTTTCTGGTGATCAAAATAACAGAACATTGTGCTTCTAAACTAGCTGTTCAAAATTAAGATTATTTTTGACTGTGTCCCATTGTTGGCCATTGCAGAGTAAATTTTGTTTCAAGTTTCTTTGGTTGTCCTCAGTGTTTTTGGAGCTGAAGTAATGTTGAAAATTTTAAGTTTATATTTATGCTCTTAGCTATGTGTATATATATGTTTACATTTAATGAATAAAGCATTCAAAGTTCAAGTTCTTTCTTCATTTAGATGTTGTGTAATACATGAGAATATTTTGATCAAAACTGTTTGAATATCAGCTGTTTTTAGTCTTCAAGTTCATACTCCAAGGCCAGAGAAAGAAGTCATCTCAGTACAAGTAAGCTGGGCCCAGGGAGATCCTCCAGAACCCTCTTAAAAGTATGTTAATGTACAAGAACAAGAGGAATTGGTACATCATGAGGAAATAATGCAGAATCTTATAAGTGAAATTTAAGGAAGGGTGATAATGATCATTTTGAGTCTCAGCATACCAGCATTCTGTCTATGATCAAGTCATTTCCTATTTTAGGTATTGAAGCAGAGTTCAAGTAGGAATTTGAAAGGTCATTGCCTTAGGTGAGTGTTTCTAGTTTAATGCAATACATCATGGAAACAAGTATCAACTGCTGATCAGGAACAGGACTTTATCTTGCAACGTTAAATAAGAAATGATAAAATATGGAGAGCCATAAAGTTAAAAAAGAAAAAAAAATAAAAGCACTTATTCACATTTTATGTGATAGGAGTATAAGGTATAGTATAGGGACATGAAGTTCTTGTGCAGTTAATTTGGGCAGACAAGCTGAATTTTGCATGATTTGAGCAGTTTTCAACTGAGTTCTGGCCAGGAACATGTTCATTTTAATCAGACTTTAGGTGGAACTCTACAGACATTATGAAGAAGTAAAACAAATGCTCTTAACTTCTGCATAGGAGTAGAACAATGTTTGTGTGAAGATGAGTGACCAAGATGTACGTTTTAGAATGTAAATTTTGTATCTGAACTATTTATGTGGATACATATGCATGTAAATGTATATAAATGTGTGCACAAAGACATGAAAAACATATATATGTAGAATGTATATGTGTGTATATATATATATATATATAGTGAGTGTGTGTATATATATATGTTGGTTACTTTGAAAGTAGTGCCTCTTAATTATTTCCATGGAAACTACAACAAATACAAAGAGCACAATAACTGTATTTGATAGAGCAAATTCTCAGCTACAAAACATTATTTTCTAACAGTCACCACCATTAGCTGATTTGTGTGGATGAGCTAATTGAGACACTCTTTTATTGTGTGATGACGCTGCATGGCTATCCAGAACATAGCTTGTCTTTTATGTCACTGTCTCTGCTGCTGAAACACACCTTCCACCAGCTCACTGTGCTCACATCCATTGTTTGGTATCCATAAAAGCTTAGCAAGCTTCAATAAATGTCAATGGGTGCAATTTTTTTTTCACATGGGGGGATGACACACCTGTGCTTCATAAGCATGTCCATGTCAGAAACCATGTTGCCAGTCTGTTCCTCTGCTGCCACCTGTCACATGGCAACACAATGTAATGGAATATGGGCAGGAATGTTCAACCTCTGTTGTTGTAGTACCAGCATCTACCTCTGACATTGTGGGCTAACATAGTAAAATAGGAGGCATAAATCTTCAAATAGCTCTCATATCATATGCATTTCATTTTAAAATGTAATAGCAATTCCAGAACTACATTTTCTTATGCTGGATATCTCTAGAAATGAAGGTCTTCAGAACTGAAATAATCGATTATCTGGTTTTAGGTCTCTTGGCTGAATGATGCGCTATGTTCCTTTATTGACTTTATCATCATGGAAATCAGCAAGGTTTTATAGCGCTTGCAATGATGATCTTATGTGGCTTTCAGCAAAATAAAACAGCAAGCAGATTGTAGGAAGATTAAGGTAACCTGAAATGCTTTGATTGTACTGTTCTTAATACAAGGCTTATTTTATGACTCAAGAGTCTATTCAACAATACAGAAAACACATTGATTTTACATCGAACAAAGCCAGATTAGAGACAATCACTTTAACAAATGTTTTCATAGTGTACAAATTACTTGTAAATGTCCCATGCATATGGTGTATGTGCACATTTTTTTTTACTGTGGAAGATTGTATCACAGATGCATATAACATGAGAACATGCCCTGAGGAAGTTAAATTGTTCTTGATGTTCTCTTCCTTATGATCTATTCATACAGTACTCATAGCGTTTTGTGATTATGATAATACATTGCTTCATTTTATTTTTAACCATATGATTTTTAACTTTATCCTGGGTTGCATCAAGAGATGTGTGACCAACAGGTCTAGGGAGTGAATTCTGTTCCTCCACTCTGCTCTTGTGAGACCCCACCTGATGTATTGGGTCCAGTTCTGGAGTCCCCAACACAGAAGGACATGGATTTATTGGACCTGGTCCAGAGGAGGGCCACAAAGATGATCAGTGGGCTAGAACACTTCCCCAGTAGGGACAGGCTGAGTGAGCTGGGGCTTTTCAGCCCAGAAGGCTACGAGACCTTATAGCAGCCTTCCAGTACCTGAAGGCAGCCTACAGAAAAGCTGGGGAAGGACTTCTTATGGGGGCAGATAGCAACGGGATGAGGGGAAATGCTTTTAAATTGAAAGAGGGTAGGTTTAGAGTAGATAACAGGAAGAAATTCTTCACTTTGAGGGTGGTAAAGGGTGGTAAGATGCTGAAGCAGGTTGCCCAGTGAGCTTATAGATACCCCTTACCTGGAAGCATTCAAGGCCAGGCTGGATGGGGCTTTGAGCAAGCTGCTCTAGAGGGAGGTGTCCCTGTGTATAGCAGTGTATGTGGAACTAGGTTATCTTAAAGGTCTCTTTCAACCCAAACCATTCTGTAATTCTATAAAATGCTTGAAACTCTAAATACTTGAAAAGGTGAAGCATGCCAGCTGCATGAACAAATAATTTTTCATATTATCAGACTTTTAAAAATAATATTGCTATAATGTATTTATTTTTTTCCAGTCTTCCTTGAGTATGGAATGTAATGTATTTGGAAGTGTAATCTGTGTATTGCTTTTGAATTACTGCATGTGTCATCTTTGACATGTTATTTATCAGTGACTTGATAGATAAATAATGTCATGAAGCTGTGACAGGATATTTCTGTTGGATATCAGGAGAAAATTGTTCAGCAGGTGTTGGGCATGGTACAAGCTCCTCAGGGCAGTGGTCACAGCCCTAAGCTGTCAGAATTCAAGAAGTTTTTGGACAGTGCTCTCAGACAAATTGTCTGATTCTTGTGTGGTCCCGTGTTTAGACAAGAGTTGGTCTTGATGATCCTTAAGGGTGCATTCTAGCGCAGGATATTCTAAGAAATGACTAAATGTTGTGTCATATGCATGCACGTATTTATAATTCTGTTTAATAAATTCTAATTAATTGTTTTATCTTAAAATTGACTGGAATAAAAGTGACCCATTCTTCTTATATTCTGAGCTAGCAGCCAAAGAAAAATACTGGGAACAGGGTACACAAACCAGTTTTTCAAAGTATCTGACACAAAGTTTTTTGACCCACTTAAAAGCGTATAGGTTTTTGTCATGGCATGAGAAAAGGCTACTTAAAATGTTGTGGTCCTCTCAAAGCTCTATATTCAGAATGGTATGATGCGTTATACGATTTCCTCTTTTTCTTCTGTTGCTTCAGAGCCCACACCTCTGATCAAGGGAGGGCAGCTTTTGTGGAAGACATTGAGGGCAGTCTGCTTTGTATCTCATATTCATAGAGGGAGGGGAGATAATCTATTTTTCTTCTAGCAGGAATATATTTCTATATTTTGTTTTCTTTTACTACAGGCGTCTATATTGTGATGTTATGTTCCAGATCAAATAGGTAATCTGATCTGAAACACTTCTTAAAATTTATTCTAATAAATTCTTTATATACTTAAAAACAGAACAGAGGGTGTTCCACCCCACCACTCCCCCCACAATTTATACAATTACATGCTTGTAATAGTGTATACTATTATAATGCTACTGAATAAATTCATAACGCTACAAATGATTCTACCTAGCTGGTGTTTCCTCTGCTGCTACAGTATGTTCTCCTTCCTGGATCCCCACAAATATTATGTAGAGTAATGAATCATTTTTTCCCTGATAGTCCATTTCTTGATTTTTATCTGACTATCAGTGTTGTGCTTGATTTAGTCCATTTGTTGTGCTCTAGGTCTCTGTCAGAAGATAGCAAGAAAAACAGAAAAAACTTTGATAAGAGAAATCACTCGAGGCTATCGAGCCGTGATATTGCTTCATCTAAGTTTTTTAGGATCATCTGAAGATTAAAATAAATTTTTCTCTAAGGTTTACTTCAAGTTAATTCTTTCAAATAAGAGGTACAATGGATCTTGCAGATTTCCTTTTCGAGACATGAACTTACCGATTTCTGAAGTAAAAATACTGATGTATTCTAAATAATATTTCTTCTTACAACTTCTCAAGGTACTCCTTGTGAAATTTTTACTAGTAAGCCTATTGCTTACCTGTTCCCTAAGTAACAGGGAAAAGCTGATACTGTTGGAAATCCAATGAGTCTATTTGAATCATTTCTTGTTGAAATGGCTCTGTATGATAGTTTCAGAGGTATGTTTTTATTTTCAGTTTAATAAAATATAGCTGAACAGAAGTTGTGATTAGGATTATAAAAGCAAAATTTAAAAAATCACTACAACAAAATTATTGCTTACAATAAAACACATTCTGGTATTTTAAATAAATGTCAAAAATCTGAAAGGTATAAGTAGTTGTCTGAATATCTTTCCCCAGACAAAACTGTCAATGTTCAACTGGTGCAGTACTGAAGGAAAACAAATTCTTAAAATTACAATGTAATAAATGGAAATATGAAGTGCAATTTGTCATCTAAATACACTTCTGAAGAATGCTTCAGATTTTAGTGTTATGTTTATGATCAGAATCAAAATCTTTGGTGGGATATTTTCTATTGACAAAAGACTGCATTGGGAAACAGTGGTGTATTCTATACAGTTTGACAGTTTGCTTGCAGTGGAATCTCTAATAACAGGCTTCAACAACACCGATTGATTGAACCATGCTAGTTACTGTTTGCCAGGTGCTTTGGGCAATGTATGCATCAGCATGAAAGGTTAAATATTAAAAACCATTTTTTCCTCTTCTTTTTGGTATAAACATTTTAAACCAATCTTTCTTCAGTAAGAGAGGTACTCTGTGTATAAAAAACACCTATCAATATTTAATGTATATGAGTGTATTTATAGATGTATATGTAGAAATGTGAGCTGTCTCACATTTACAGGAGTTTGGAATGTTATTTATTTTATTTTCCTAAATATGAACCCCATATAGTGAATTTTCTATTGTAATATTTTTGCTTTTGTGGCCACTAAGGGAGGTTTATGAATTTTTTTCTGCAGTGTTGTAAAAGATGAGTTTAGAAAGCAGCCTGTCTATTCTAAATGATTGTTTTCCACATCAATTAGTCAAGTGAGTATTATTATTTAGAAAACTTTTTAATTTCTTGTGGTGGAGTTGAGGAAAGTATCTATCTTGGGACTTACATGGTTCAGTAGGATGTTCAGAACAAGCTTCTATTCTTTTTACTGATGCTTGGTTTGACTTGAACATTTTCACTGCTGACGTCACTAGAATGATAGTAAGATAACAATAAGGAGTTAAATAGTAGCAGAAGTCTTTTTCTTCTTCTAATGCTGTTGTTTAATTACTCTTTCACAATGTTTAGCCACTATAAAGTTGTATACTACACTATGGTTTATTTTCAGAATTGTTTTCACATGGTGATGCATCTTGTTAGATGTCTTCTGCTTACATGTGCTTGGTAATAAGCAAGGAAAGATAAAATGGAATCTGTCATATACTACAACAGTTACTAGTGAGAATAAATTAAACTATGGTTGTAGTACTCATGAAATCTTTCTCAGTATGAGTTGGGAACAGAAATGTTAAATTTAATGTACTTTATTTTTTAACCTTTTCTCCTTGTCCTAGACACATTTTTCTCTATTCTTTTTGCTACCGTACATTAAAAAGAAGTTACTGATATGTACATTGTTTGTATTATGTCCAGGGAAGACATTTTTAACTTGCTTTCTTCCCCTTAGGATTGAGATCCCCAAAAGTCTTAATATAGCTTCTAACCTTCAAAGACAAAAGGTCAGATTTTGGCTAGTGTACTATCTGTAATATCAATTACTTCCCTTGGAATCAAAGGAATTAAGATAATTTGCAACCATGCAGAATATGTCATAAAACATGTGGCGTGGATGTCTGTAATGAAAGACCGCTACTGATGTTGAAAAAGAAACACTCAAAGACTAGGAAATGACTGAATTAAATCACCTTGAAGTTGCTGAAGCAGCATTTGAATTCCTGCTTTAAGTTGAGGGATGTGCTTAAGAATGGTCCAGAATAAGAAACCTTTTATTGAGTCGTGAACTTTGTATTTCTCTTTTTGAGCTAGACATGAGAAAAATATTGTTAGCTGCAATTCAGAATGGTACATACATGTGTTCTTTTTGTTAGAGAGGCAGTACTTTTATAGGCGGACTGCTGAGGCAAAAGGAGTGAATGAGAATTTACATGCCTTCAATTATATTTCTCATAGGTTTTAAAAAAAAAAAAAAAAAAAAAAAAGGGGAGAGAAAACAGACATGACATGTGATTTTAACTTCATGCCATTGATTAAAATTCATATTGGACTTGCATTTTAAACCATTATGCCTATCTTTACCGGTGCTTGCACTGAATTATTCATCGATTTTCTTTCCAATAGTACTTCCATGATTTTGTTTAGGAGGTGTCTAATGAAAAAATGAAGACTATTAATGGTTCAAAATATTAGTATTTTAGAAATATTGCTAAATCTTATGTTTATTTCCCCATTTTGCTGATACTATCTCAGGCTCTCACTGTTGGGTATTCAGAAATAATTGTGGCACCTGATTTATGTACGTACAGTGTTGAAAGAGCAGCTCTTTCTATATGATATTTTTTGATTCTCTGGATCGTATTTCTACGTACATTTTTGATGTTGTCATAGAAACCAAAAGATGTAAAAGTGTATGCATACTGTATTCATTTAATGTGCTGGTGGTCTATAGCGTGTCTAGTATGATTGTGAATGTAAATACTTAAAAATATATATTCATTGTGCATGTAATGTACTACATTTTTTGGCATATGAGTGTCTTTCTGTATAAGTTTGCATGTATACATATATATATATAATATTTTTCAAATAATGTATTTTATGATGAAAAATTTGAAAATATTTAAGATGTGAAAAAGCTTTATTGTGCTTACATTTCCAATTTTATATAAAACAAAACAAACTTATACAGACTGGTTACTATGACAATCTCTTAAAAATACCTAAAATACCTTACAAAAGGACATGAGCAGTTCTCCAAAGACAAAATGGTAATACATTATTTTTTTTTTAACAAAGATTATGCTTTAAGGAATGATTTGTTTGAATTATAATGACGTATAAAAATTATACATATTTGACTTGAAAGAAATGTGAGAGCCCTTGATAAGCATAATACGGAGTTTACTGGCAAGAATTAAAGCAGATTCACAAGCAAGTTCAGTGAGGTGTTTGGCAAAGCCATGTGATCACCGCAGTAGTGTGATGCTTTGGGATACCATGAGGTCAGCATGCGAAAAAATGCAGCTATTCATGCACAAAGCATCCTCCTACACTTTAAATGAAATTTTTTCTTCATTTTCAGTCCAACTTTTAGAAAAAATGGAAGTTTGCCAGTAAATAAATCTGAGCTACAAAACATAGCTAGTTATTTGTCTGAAAACCCTGACTATTCCATGTTCAAGCAAAGTCTGAGCCCTGCTCTGGAGGTCAGGGCATTGGTGGAGTGGATAACAAGTCACCTTTTGAAGAATTATATATCCATTTAAAAACATGGAACACTAAAACTAAATTAGTGTCACTGAATAATATAATCTCAAATGTGGGGAAAGCAACTTTCTCTTTGTTTACTGATGTCACTATTAGGTATTTTTATAATTCATGTTCCAGCAATAAACATGGCTCGAAAGCCATGTTTCAGAATAAATGAATAAATTGTCATTTGAAGCTGGCACTCATTGGAGCACATTGAGAAGCGATAAAAATAAGTTCTCACACAAGGTAAGGGCTATGTTTTCATTTCTGATGAGGAAAGATCTGAGCAACCCTGTTAGCATGTCGCTGAAATTTGGCTGGAGCTTCTCCTCGTATCAGTGCTGGGTGAGCTGTCAAGATTGTACAAAGAATGCAGAGTTTTTTTTTTTTTTTTTTTTGTGGCTAGTGAATGACAAAAACTTTATATGAACAGCTGGGTGCTTTGATCACCAAAATTATTTTAAAAACAGTTGACATTCAGAAGTAATAATTTCCACCAGAATTAAGAGATTGTTTTTCTTTCCTTTACATTTTAAAATGTAGAGAATAATCTTAGAATTGTGGAAATACAGAAAAGTTTGGGTTGGAATTGACCTTGAAGACATCTTGTTCTATCTCCTCCACTATAGACGCCTTCAACTAGACTAAGTTGCTCAAATCCCATCCAATCTATCCTTTAATGCTTCAAGGAATGGGGTATCCATGACTTCTATAGGCAGCCTGTTTCAGTGTCTCAGCACCATCAAAGTGAAAAATTTCTTCATAATATCTAATCAAAATCTATCCTCTTTTAATATAAAGACATTACCGCTTGTCCAGTCACCACCCCTAACAGAAAGTTCCTTTAGAGCTTTCCTGTAGACACCTGTTAGGTAATGAAAGACCCCAGCAAGAGCTCCCAGTAGCCACTTTCTCCAGGTTGAATAACTCTACTTCTCTTAGTTTGTCTTTGTAGGAGAGGTGCTTCAGCCCTCTGATCATCTTGGTGTCCTTCCTTTGGATTGGCTTCAGCAGTCCTATGAAATTATTGGCATGCTAAATCAAAACAAGGATATTTCCTTATAATCACATTACCATATAATCAGTGAAACTGTACTGATTAGCGGAGTACATGTCATTAGCTTTTTGGATGTTTAATATTTAAGAAAAAGTAAAAAGTAAGCAAAAAAAAAAAAAAAGAACCCCACCAAAAAAAGCTCACAAAATTCTCAGCTGTGTGACAGAGACGGAAAATTGAGCTGAAAGAGAATAAATGCACTATTTTTAGAAACAGACTGAAAGAGATCCTAGTTATGATGTGATAGCAGTGAAGAAGTTTAACTTTTCTTTGAGCTGTGCTGCTACTTTAGGCAGAATACTGTTTATTTTCTTGCTCTGCCTCTTGATGCAGAGGTTATGCTCTGATCTCATTAAAAACTGTAGAACCTGGGGAAAATGTAGAAGGAAAGCACAACAAGAAAACCAGGGATGAGAAACCCTTGGCAACTTTTTCAGGAAGGGATTTTGATATGATAGAATGAATATCAAGCTAAGCTGTGTAAGTTTTTCTGTTTTTTTTTTTTTTCTAATCTGTTAGAAGTTACAATCTATTGAATTTGAAAAGATTAAACTAAACCTTTTTTGTAACAATTTTAGCCTTAATATTCTCAGAATTGCAAATTATTTTACTTGCAATTCTTGGTAAAATAACATAAGAAGTGCAAATACAGTTTAGTAAGCAAGACACATCACGAGTTGTGATTAGCATAATTAAGAGAATAAGCCATGAGAGAAGAAGTTGCTCAAAGATGTGGGAAACCTCTATAAGACTGCATCAAACAAATGATGTTTAAAGTCTCTGAGCAACATGGGCTGATGCTTTTTTACTCGTGTAACTTGACAGTTTCAGAACTTGTGGCAGGCGCAGTATTACAATGGATATGTTGACAATTATATTGTACATTAAAATACTTAGTAAAGTTAAAAGGAATTCTTCAGCATTTCTGCTGATACTATTATAGCCGTTTCACTGTCATTCTTTGGTGGGTGAAATATAATATTTATTGTAATTAGAATGGCAGATTTAACCGTAAAAATCAATAGCTAATATATGCAGCAGTTTACATTTTTCAAAATGTGGGAAATAATTTCTTTCAAAAAGTAGGGTTGATATAATTTTCCTTGAAGTGTTTTCAAAAATTTTATTGAAGCTGAAGCCCTCTACATCCTCAAATCATAGAGTCAGTTTGAGTAATGGAAGGCAAAGGAGGTCCCATGTGGTCATAAGCAGAAATGCATGGTGTAGTTCCTTCAGAAAGAAAAAAAAAGTTACAAACCAGCTCATAATTTAAAACATTAAGAAGCCCATACTCAGAAATGAAATAGGGTATATATCACTTGAAAAGGTTTTTTTTTTTTTTTTTTTTTTTTTTTTTGGTCAAATAAAATACATGTTAATGAAAACAAATTTAGATTTTTTTTAAATTAGAGTCGTCCAAACTGACCCATCTGGACACTTTCTTGTGTGACCTACTGTAAGGAACCTTCTTTACTAGATGGTTAGACTCAATGATTTCTAGAGGTCCATTTCAACCCCTCCAATTTGGTGAAAGTGTGATTTTCCAACTTAAACATTCTTGCTCAAATTAAAACTTTATTTTTTATAGAAATTCTCTTTGGTAATATCAAAAACAAAAGATTTTTTTTTTTTAATTGCAAAGAAATGAACCAGTCATCAAATGTACCTTAGAAGTGACTCTAAATATGATATTTTAATTTGTGTTCCAGTGAAAATGTTATTTTACTTTAGTAGCTAGCCAAAAACACTGCTGTGATAGAAGTATGTGTTCCATGAGCTTCTCTGTCTCTTCTAAAGCTGAATACCTTGCATAAATGAGGAGGCACTGCAAAATAACCCATTAGTATGATACTATTTATAGCATGATAATTGAGAATCTATGTATAAACACTCTTTTGCATATAATTAAGTCATCTTTATAGCTGCAAGTAAGTACAAGTTCACCCAAAAAACAGTCAAATTCAAGAATGGCATATATTTTAAATAGTTTATGCAAAGGCTGATAATTCAAGCTGCAAAGGAGGCAGATGACATTTATATACTTATATATGTTCTTAAAATAGTCATAGGTTAGAGACATTAATATCTTCCTCCAACATAATTGGCACTTGAGGATTAATTATAACCACAGTAGTGAAAATTAGGGATGGTTAACTCGTCTTGTGTAATGAAGCATACAGAGTAATTTATAATTGTATTTACTTTGCTTGTGATATAATTAGATTGATTTGCCATAGTCTTTTCCAAATCAGTGCTGTCAATTACAGAAAGATGAACTCCTACATCCTATAATGTTTAATGTGTTTTTCCAACTAAATAAGCTCAATAAATAATACACTCTATAAATAAATTCTGCTTTGCCTAATAAATTTGTATGGAAAGGATTATATCTACCATGGATGTGTGCAGAAAGCATTGAGGAATAAAGTCTATTTCAGTGTATAAATTAAAAACAGGGTGTACTTACATTTTCATAATAATTGAGTTGGGTTTTTTTGTTTTTACTATTGTTCATTATTTGTTGTACTATTTTTGACTGTTCTACATTTTGATTGAAAATTGTAACAATGTAATATGAGTGCTGGGATGCTTCATTATATGTCGTAAACCCAACTTTTTAACAGCTTACCTGTAAGCCTAGATCGAGTAAATAATATACTATTTTTTTCCACAAGTTAAACTACTGAATAATTCTGTGATATGGGACATGATATAGAGCTTTGAAATGGAAGCTCAGGAACTTATCTTGTACTTCTTGTTTAAACATGATGAAAATCAAAGCATCTCACTGGCTTAATTAGTTGGGGACAGAAATGTTTGTTAAATACATACATGTACCACGCATGCACAGCTGAAAATTATTAGTGAAAACAATGTTGCAGGGAAAGAGAGACACATACTGATACAAAAGTTATGAAGTTCCTGCTGAAAACAAAATTTGCAATAATCAGCAGAATGCTTGTAACTTCATTCTTTGCATATGCTAGTGTTCTAAATGGTCTTAGCTCTATGATGAAAAACTTATTCACCTTTTTACAAAGACATTACATATTAAAGCTGGTGTTTCCAGAAGAGCTGAAAGTTGCAGAAAATAAAAACACTAAATCACGAGCCATATAAGCTCTATGGTCCAAAGCTGTTATTGTCTGTTGAGACTCGGAATGAATAATTCATTAATGTGAAGAAAAAGTACTGGGCTTTGAAAAGAGCTGAGAGGAATGTTCTCAGATATCCAAGAAGAAATTACCCCTGTGACAAATGCATTGCATACTTTTTTTTTTTTTTTTTTTTTAAAGTAAGGATCTGGGGCATTTCATGCAGTAGTTAAGTATGAAATTTTGGCTTATTCCATAAGTTCATGAAAAATGCATTGATCTGTTGTCCTTCTATACTCTCCTGCATTAAATGGAGCCTAGTTAATCTCTCTAATGGAACTGCATGAGAACATACATGCTGCCTGGCAATCTCTTTTCTCATTTCCATCATTTCCAGCTTTGAAGTTTCTGATTCTTGGCCTTTAGTTCTGCCCCAACATGTATTCCTAGTTATGTTTTTATTTAGTGCTGCAACACTTTCTTCTTCAGTTGAAGTATTCATATCATTTCTGTTAACCTTTGGATGTCACTTTAGTAATGAATCTGCTTTCCTGTTCTCACTCCTGCTCAAGTCGTTTGTCTTCATTTTTGAATATTTTTTTTTCTAAGTATGATTATTTAGTATCTGCTCCTATTTCTCATTTGCAGAGGAACTCAACTTGGATGTTGGTGCTTTCTTTAACATGTTGTTACATAAGCTTCTTCAACTTGAACTGTCATCTCAACAGTTACCCCGTAAGACAGTTTCTTTGTCCTTTCTGATCTTTCTCCTCAGCAACTTTTGAACTTTGAAAGAAGATGACTGACAGTGGGATGTATGAAATGAATGTCCTACTGAAGATAGGCAGGCTTGTTTCTAGTAAGTTTTTGAGAAGAATAGTTGAGTTTATTCTACAAAATATTTGCAGGCTATTGGTATGAACATGTATCTACGTCTACAGTGCAATCTGGGCATGTTCAAACCAGTTCTTTCCACTTCCCATTCTATCATAGTGGTCCTTCTCAGCTTCTCTTGATGCTTTGTCTCAAATTATAGTATATGTTATTCAGAACAGAGACTGTATTTGCAGATTTGCTTCTGTGGACCCACAGACTTGCCTTAAGACTTTGAATTGTACAACACTACAGATAATAGCTGCAATTAATGTGAAGATTCTAACCCAGCTTCCTCAAGGGAAGGATTTACTGCCCTGTAAATCCCTCCTTTATCAGTTCATAGATTTAATCCTGCAAAAATATGAGCTTTCTGCAGCCAATTGGGTTTCTGATTACAATTTGTGAAACTTCACACCCCAGGAAGGGACAGATGAGTCTTGCTTTTTATTTTTCTTTACAGATGGTCTAAAAATCATATTTAATAGATTTTATTTTATTTGATTATTATTATTATTATTATTTTTGCTTAAGAGGTTTTTGAATCTTTGTAGCACCAATGGTAGGGAATAACAATTACCTTTTCCTAAAAAAATACTTTCATGCAAACTCCAAGGGAGTAATTTTTTGATGCCATAGGTGCAAATAGAATTACATCATAGTGTGGAGTGATAGACTACAGTGCATCTTGTTAATGTTTCAGTACTTAATCTTTGTGAGTCATTTTAAATTGGAACTGAAAATGAAAACATAAAAATCAAAATATTTCATTAAATACTAGAAAGATCATTTGTGATGTTCTAACTAAATAAGTAAACACTTTTCCTGGTATCAGTAGTAGCAGAAAGAAAAACACATTTCACCTTAATGGTTTGACAGATTTTTATCAAAAGAAACAACAGCAGCAGAGACAGAAAATGGGAAGGCACTCTTTGTTGTTTAAACAAGAGCAGTGAAGGCTATACAGCATAGCTAAAGGAAGGAAAGCACTTTAATTTATAATAAATTTGAAAACATGCCTTTTTTTTGCCAACTTGGCAGAGAATACTACCTGCTTTTTGGAAGAAAAAATTAACATACTGTTGTAGTTTAAATACTCTTTAAGACAGACAAGTTTTGAAATCTAGCAAAGCTGTTTTGGCACTCAATTGAATAATTCTAGGTTTTTCTAAATAAGGAATACATTATTATAGCATCATAAAAACATAAAAAATCTGGAATTTCTATGGGCAGAGTTGGAAGACTTTTTCAGACACTCGTATACAGAAATAAAGATATCACTCACCTCTATTAACTTGTCATGTACTGCATAGTTAATGCATGCATTTCAAAGATTTTTATATTGTAAGTGTTGCAAAGTATAATTTTACATAAATATTGAAAAGATTATGTGAAAGCAACTGACCTGTCTCTTTCTTGCTGTATGTGAAGTGTATGCACTACAATATTTCAGTGCTGAGTTACTTCCTGTCCTTTTATGAAATAGTAGAATTTCATCCTGAGAGATTTCTACAGAACTGTTCTCACATTTTCTTCCTTAAATAGTTTTAATAAGTATAATCTTGCCAAAAACATAATTTGTCTTGTCTATGAGTTTTTAATTGTACCAGTGTTGTTACTGAATATCTAAAATGATTTTAACTGTGATATTATTCAGCCTCTGACCCTGTATGCCAAATGAAGTTTAGCCAAGTAAACATCAGAATCATTGCTGAGATGTTATTTCTTATATAACATAGTATACTTAATAAAAGAGTCTGAGGCATTGGAAATAATTTTTTTCTTTTTCCGTTGAATGTTACACAGTCTTTGTTAAATCATATTTTCACTAGAAGACTGGATGATGTTTAAGATAAGGTTGCTAACTTGCAAGTTAGTGTGCATTGTTGCATTGCCAAAACTTGAAGAGTTTGAACCCCAGAGCAATTTTGCAACTAACATAAGTGTCATACTGGAGGTGTCTTTGGTTAGCTGTGATATCCTCACAAAGCTACCATAGGTTACTGGTGTCCCTGTGAAACAGCAGTTGGATTATACCCTGGGGCAAAACAAATTTTTCTAGATGCTTGCACGTTCATTTAGTGTGATTTCTTGTGATTTCAGGGAGAGATTTGAAAATGTCACTATATGCCAATATTCCACAATCCCTAAAATAATAAATCATTAAGGTTACCTCCAAGAAATTGACCGGTTTGTATATTCCACTTGGAAAGTTTTTCAGAAAACATGTGCTAGAAGCGTTTGAGAGAGAATGTTATAGATAAAGGTAGCAGATAAGTAAGGCTAGGACAATATTGTTTTTTATATCAGTCCTGTTTTACCTTTTTCTCCTTATACATTTGTTAGAAAGTTTCCTCTTCTTTTCTTCTTCATTCCCACCTCTACCTCCTCATCTGTGATTGAATGTAGCTTCTATATGCCTAAGAAACACTTTCTGTCTGAAATTGTTTCACATTGAGATAAACAATTTTTACACTAGGACGTTGGTATCCCAAGCAAAATTATAGTCATTGTGCCCAGGTGTGTAAAAGCTATGATGTATATTGCAGAACCTCTGCAAAAATGGTGTTTTATTTATGTTTACCAGGGATGGTAAATGATTCCTTTTTCTTTTCTTGAACCTATTTGTTACAGAGAAACTTAAGACTTGACAAATCGTAACTGCACTTTTTGTGTAATGAAGCGGTTAAAAAGGTTTTGTGTTTAAAAAAAAACCAAAAAACAAATTTTTGTGTGTTTTAAATCCAAATGAATAATTATTTTATCAAGTTAAAAATGCCAGTTAAACTTGACTTTTAAGTTCACCGCTCTTCCAAAATGACAGGTGTTGTTCCGGGCAGTTCAAATTTGATTGAAATTGGATTCTAAAATACTGCTGTTGGAAAATAAATGAACTTTGTGTTTCTCCTGTTGTCATAAGTTTTAGTAATGCTTCTGTTAGAGAAGGGATGCTTATAACTTCTGGATGTAATGTCTTTTGATGGTCCCATTCTGCATATAGGTCAGAAATTTTTGCCGTCAATTGCAGTGGAAGTTCGGGTGCAGGGTGTTTATTAAATGCAATTGACTGTCTTGGAAACCAGCTAAAGGGTGTTTTTTTTTTTTTTTTTTTTTTTTTGTTTTGTTTTGTTTTGTTTTGTTTTGTTTTTAATGAAGATTCCCGTAAATAATTATTTTTTAATTAATCAACCTACTTATATAATGACCTATCATGACATGCTCCTGGGCACATCTCTGCTTTCCTAAGAGAGAGCATGTGTTTGCTGTAAGGCTGATATGTAAATTCCACTTCTGTGTTCATATTCAGAAAAACTTTGAATTTGATCTCAATCATTTTCTCACCAACAGACGAGGCAGAGGGATCTTGTTGGTATTTTACCTGGATTTACTGCTCAGCATGACTATAACCTGATACATTTTGTGCTGTTAGTATGGAAGAATGTGCATGTTGTGACACTAAGCTGAAATGCTCTCTCAGATTTTTGTGTCACTGTCCGTGGCTGTGTAGAAAAAATAGATTATGCTTGTTCTTAGATCTGAAATCGGGATATCTCATACAACTCAGAATATGCTTGTCATTACATGTATCTTGTAAGTATTTCCATTTTGGAAGCTATTGCTACACAGTAACATAATTACCATGTTTGGAACATTATTGCTGTATGCAAGATTGTTGCAGTTTTTCCATATGTGTAGCACTCCACATACTTATAGATTGGTAAGAAGATGCCCAGATTCACACACTTTCAACTGTTAATGTTGTTGATATACTAGGAGTTGGCTGTAAAAGAGGTCTAGAGTTGTTAATCCTAATGGCTTATCAGCTTTTCCACTGTGGACATCAGCACTGGCATTAATATTCAGGGTTTCCCATCTATTTCTTCTACCACTAACTCAAACAATCTAACTGAAAAAATGTTTAGGGTAATAACAGACTAAACACTGTACATGAATTTGATGTTATTTATGCTTTAATTATTTGAAATCATGATAATAGAAATTTAGTAAAATATATGTAACAACTTAATGATGCTTTTAACTACTAGTTGTCTATGTCCACATTCAGGACAATTACTTGCAATTGCTGACTGAACAGCATTAGGAACATAGTTTTTATTAAATAGAAATACCAAGTACTGCTGTCTTTAAACATTCTATTAAATTTAGAATGATAACACAATTTGACTGTTGCTCTGTGCCATTTAGGTAAGTGATTTGTGGAAAGTAAGGGGGTGAAAGAATATAAACCTCCTTCTGAAGTCATTGGCAAAGCCTGTGTACATTTTGGACCTGAAGGATACCTCAGATGTTTTTAAAGTATGTTTTTCTGTAAAAACAAATTTTAGAATGGCATTTTCTTATTAATTAGACATAGTCCAATTTAATATTAAGGATTTTACTTCCTTTTTGTAACAGGTAATAGTTTGGTTTTTTTTGTTGTTGTTGCTCATAAGAGTCAGCATTAGGATGATGCGAGACACATAGTATTCTTTCATGTGAACCAATGGCCGTTGTGCAGGCATTATGTTTGTTATTTATCTGTTGTGAAGAAGACCCTGATTGTGTCCACAGAATTTTCTAACATTTTACTATGGAAACCCTTGTTGTTTTTCTTTTTTTTTTTTTTTTTTTTTTTAATTTCTTTTTTAGTTTCCTTTTATTTTTACCTTTTCTTATCCCATGTTTCTCATTCTAGAACTTATGCTTACTGAGTAATATGTAATTTTGCATGGTATCATGGATCAGAGCTTTAAAATTCTGAACAACAGATCCAGTCAGAACCTTAGGAATATGTTTGTGAAATTTGAATAGTGAAGGAAAAATAAATATTCATAGAGCAGTTACTGAAAAATACCTCAAAGTGATTATGCAGATTCTCATTCTTTGATTGACTAATGATAGGTTTCAGGCAATCACAAAAAGGGAATGGTACATTATGTGTTTATTTCAAAACTAATTTGTGCAAATCAGAGAACTATAGTTAATCAAAATGCAAGAAATGTAGGTAAGTTTTGAGGAAAAAATAATTTGAGATTATTTCAGTAATGTAACAACACTTGTGATCTGAAACTGAAGTAAAATCTTCCAAGAGTGAGAAAGAATGGAGAAGATATAGGTAAATATTGGGCCAAACTTTGCATGTAAGTCTTAGTGATTTAGAAAAACACATGGCATCTTCATCAGCTTCACCTGCCTGGCTATTTTAACAGCTGCTCTAGTTCAAGGTTGCTAAAACCCAGGAGAACTTATTTAGTCTTCTACTAGAAGACAGGCTGTTTTATTCAACAATCTTACCTGTCATAATAGTTTAATTAGTGAGTGCATTTGAAAAATAATATAAGGTATTAGTTTAATACTAGTGCCTAGAAATTTTGTTTATTCATTTAATGATTATTGCTTGGAAGATGATTAAGAATTTCAAATAGATGCCATTCATTATTTCCTTGAAATCTTCACTGGAGAGCTATGGTTTATCTATCTACTGATAGATTTTTTTTTTTTTTTTTGATCTTTATTTTCATTTTCAATATTTAAAAAAAAAAAAAAAAGACTGTTCTGCACATACAGAAAGATTTAATTCATCCCCTATGAGGTTCATCTTGTAAAATGATCTTCCAGCTTAAGTTATTTGCATTTTTAAAGCAGATCTTTTCACACTAACTTCCTCTAGTGCAGGCTGTGAGGGGTTTTTTGGGTTACTTCAGATAAATGTGCTTAAGGAGAATAGGAGCTTTCATCACTTTCATACTTTCCACCTATTTGATACAGTTCAATATTTGGCCTTCTTTGCCTTTGTTCGATTATTTTGTTAAATATATGTATTTCAATATACAGGCCTACTAAAAAATTTGGTCAAAACATGAATATATCATAAGTAATGGAGAAATAATGGAGAACTGTCAATGCAGAACAAGGACAGTGAGTGTCACCATTTTAATAACTGCACTATTCTCAAATGGTTTTTACCATGCCAGAGTTCAGTGCAGACTGAAGAAGAGAAGGCTCCAGGGAGACCTGATAGTGGCCTTTCAGTGTCTAAAGGCAGGCTATAAGAAAGAAAGGGGAAGATTGTTTAGTGGGGTTTGTTGCAATAGAACAAAGGGAGGAGAGATTTAGGTTGGCTTTAAGGGAAAGTTTTTAGAAATAATTGTACTTAAGCACTGAAACAGGTTGCCTGGAGAGGTAGAGGATGCCTGGTCCCTGGAGAGATTTAAGATCAGGCTCTGAGCAATCTGATCTGTTCATTGCAGGGGAGTTGCACTGGATGACCTTTAAAGGTCCCTTCCAACTAGAAACATTCTGTGGTTCTATGTGATAAAATCTGTAGACTAGAATTATGAATTTGCTATAAATAGAGTTAAGTGAAATAAATTTGGCATGTTTATAATTCAAGAATCATTAACAGAAAATGATAGTAGACATGCAAATAAAAGTAGTAGGTAAACAACCATTACTTTTAGCATACTACAGACATCTTACAAAATAAGTTTTCTAGATATATTGAGAATACAGCAGCAAATTTGTTGGCGCAATAGTTAGCATGCCAATAGAATTTAGCATATATCAGGTACAGAAAATATCAGAGTTCCTTCAGTATGGATTGTTACTGTCTCATGGTTTACTGTGAGTCTCAGACAGGGTACTTACTACCTTTGCTAAGTTTCAGTTGCTGAACTATGGATTTGTATCCTTTGAATTACAGCAAAAATACTGCTAAACAGTAAGTTTTAGTTCTCTACTGTGCATAGAAAATGTTAAAAATGTGAATGCAATGCTAGGAAGGTGAATGGAAAGAGCATTAGGTAATCTTTGCTGTTTATTGGTATTTTTGTTTGTTTGTTTTTTGGAAGAATGAGTCCCTTTTGCACTCCTTTTGGAAAGCTATAATGTGCTGGAAACAGCACAGAAAATCTCCCTGAATGTTTTTAGGATTGTGTTAGGAAAACTGTAATTTCTAGGCTTTTTTTTTTTTTTTTTTTTTTTTTTTT